>NC_056624.2:18791352-19101977 GCF_002870075.4 Lactuca sativa
TCCGCCCTATTTCCTTTTCCCCGATTTGGATGTGGTCTGGTGGGATATCGGGTACTCCTTTGAAGGTCGTTTAAATATTAGTTATATATTATGTATACATATATGGGCATAAATGTTCCATCAGTTAATTTAGTTCCGATACTCTTGGGTAGCAAGAGTGTATAAACCTACTTGGACACTCATCAATTACATTCTAGTAAATTATTATAGGAATAGTTTAGAGTAAACAAAACATTTACCCTACTACAAGAAATTACACCAGAGTCAGTTCATTCATGAGTCTAAACTACATGCTATATGAAAGAATACTCTTACATGAATACTTTTACATAGACATTATATGGAAAATTACTATTACATGTTAGATGTCTAGATACTGTGATATAGTTCACCTTTCTATCTTTACCTTGTGATACAATCACATCATCGACGAGATAGATTGGACTTTATATCCTAGTACCAAGGGTTACTTTGAGGGACTAACCATTCCGAGAACCACTGTTAGCTACAGAGATAAATGAACAATCTACGGATGTTTTAGGTTGATACCATCGCAGGTATACATAAGGGACTAACTATTCCTAAACCCGGCTGTTAGCAACAGAGGTAAATGAACAATCTACGGATGTTTTAGGTTGATACCATTTCAGGTATACTAAAGGGACTAACTAATAATAGTTAAACAGGGAAAAACCGTCACCTTTTCAAGTGATGCGTACTTTCAAAACATTCAAGTCTTGGTAGAAGGCTACTTTTATACTAGTAGGAAATAAGGGATTTTCTAGAGTTTTTCATACTTATACAAAATGTTTCATCAATCATTCACCAGTCTTTCATAACAACTAATCAAAGCAATGACATCAAATACTTATGAAATCACCAGCTTAAATACTGACCTACACTTTCAAAATAACTTGTATTCTCAGGTTACAAATAGACAGGTGCCGATGCAAGGTTTAGAGAAGACGGAGCAGTCAAGACTCGTCTTTTATTTTGATTTGTTATCTTGTTGTCTTGTTCTATGAAAGAAAACAATTGTAATTAAAATTTTACAATTAATGCAATGGATGATGTTGTTACTTGTTTACTACTTTGCAATTGTTATGATGCATACATGACGTCCTCCACCCCAGAATGTTTCCGCCGTTCTCGGTTTTGGGGTGTGACAGATTGGTATCAGAGCATTGTTTATAGTGAATTGAGTATATCAACCCATAAAATATATACTAACTATAAATACAATGGGATTAAAAATACTCTGATTTAGAGTTTATACTTTAAATAATAAAATATTTAAGTAAGTATACGTGCCTGCATTCATACTAAAACCAGTGTCACTAGGACAGTACAAAAGAATTACGATTGTTGGGCAACACAAGTGGGCTTAGAGACATATGGTCAAAACTGGGAAGATATAGCCTGATCACCTATATTATCCGAGGGTTGACTAGCATGTGCCTAAGTTTAAATTGGGTAGTTGTAACAATGCTAAAATCTTACCAACCCTACCTCAATGAGAGCAATAGAACATAACATTAAAATTTAAAATGCTATAGGAGTATTTGATGTTACTATAAGTACTTTATACTTGAGAACTAAAAACGGGATCTTCATCACTAAGTTGATAGTTGCTAAGTGGATACACTAAGGCTATATGTAATTAGGATATTATAGACTTAGAATCTTTGAAAATTTTACTTCACCCCTATTCTGTGTGAATATGGAGTTAAGGTCACTTATTCGAAGGTCTGTCCCGTTAAATTACACATAGCTGGTATGCACTTCACAAATAGCGATGTAACTAATGAAGGTTTTCTAAATAATTATCTAGATAGTTCGTCTAATAATTATTCTCTTACCCTTAAATTCTCGCATAGAAAACATAGCTAGACTGCATCCTCACGACAACCCGTACTTCCCAAACGAAGGCAGTGCTGGATGGTTCAGAGAAGAACCATAGAGTGATCATCCTATCCCTTTCAATGATCACCGTGATGAGAACCTTTCAGACGATGCTAATTCCGAACCAAAGGTTGAGAACCTACGCCGAGCAACTCCCTTTCCAATTCCTAACCCTCGTCCAGCTCTTCATGGCCCGACGCCTCCTTGGGTAGAATGCTTGGAAACATAGAGTGAAGAGCAAGATCAACATATGCCATTTAATGGATACCGATGCTTCTACCACTCAAGTGAAGGAATCTCAGCAGATAGAGTTCTACAGATCATAATCCGTAGAGTTTCTCGAAACGAAATTCAGAGCAGGATGACTTTTCAACGTATCAAAGAGGTTAATGCCAATGCAAGAATGCATACCATTCGGACCAATCATCTTGATCACTAGTGAAATATCTGAGAGAAACCATGAGACCCTACTGCAAGCACTAGCTGAAAACCCGAGCGAAAGTCATAGAGCTCCAAGTACACCAGAGAGTGTACGAGAGATACATGCTTGATATGGAACGTCAACTAACCGAACTAAGGGTTCACCATAGGGGTGACTTTCGCCAATAGGAGATACCTTACTTCCTTCTTTGTGTTAAAGAACCGTGTTCCTATCTATGTTCTGTGTAATACTTTTTATGTGACTACCTTGTACTATAAGTACTTTTCGTTAAGTCTTTATGCTGTCAAATACTTTTCTACTCTGAATATGATGTATGACCTACAACAAGGTCAATTTCCCAAACCTATTACATCTTAAACATCAATGATATCGAAAGTCGACTAACCTCCGTGTTACTCTTTGTTTAAATACCTTCATTTTACTACCGTTGGAGTCTATCTGAAACCCCATTTAGTCAAGTTATTGGACAATAGTAATTTAACTCCAAAATCATTTTCAAGCCTCTTTTAAAGGTTGGATCATTTTATCCACCAACCTATAATACCTCGGCTTGAACGATAAACGTTTAAAGACCATTCTACAAACATACTTCTACTCTGAACTAGGACTGCATAATAGGAATGTAGGTCAAACTATCATGAACATACTTCTAATCTATACTAGGACTGCATCATAGAGATGTAGGTCAAAACTTCAAGAACATACTTCTACTCTTTACTTAAGCGATCAAAGTACATCCAGGTTCAACCATTCCCACTCACAAATTCATTTTCTTTCCATGTAACAGAATCATGTCGCCAAAGAAAAACGATCAACCCATCAACCAAACACCAACTCTTCAGATTGATGCAGCTACCTTTCAAGCTGCAGTCTCGGCTACTGTGTCAGCTGTTCTGACCCACCTTAACGCTAACAACGCGAATGTTAGCGGGATTGTTAACAATAAATCCAATCCAAGTAACAATCAAATACCTCAACGGGAAACAAACTACCACGAAACCCCGAATCCCAAGCCCAAGAATAACAAACGAAAGTTCTGGGCTAAAGCTAAAGGAAAATCACCCCAAGGGACGAGCAAAAGACAACAACATGTGGCAACCTTCGCAGCCACGACATCTGTACATCCTACTACCATCCCTTCTGGTATCCCAATTGTCCCTACACCAGCTAGGCAGTATGCCGGAAACCTACCGAAATGCAATAAGTGCGGCTTTTATCATCGGGGTAGTTGTCGTCTATTACACTGCTTTAAATGCAACAAGAACGGACATACTACCAATTGCTGCCAGGCTCGGACCCAACACATTACTTCAAACACCAATGTCGAAATCTCTCGAATATGCCATCTATGTGGCATAATGGGACACTTCAAGAGGGATTGTCCAACAGAGAAGGACGACGGCGAATCCGGAGGAGTTTGACCTCAGAATGGAAAGAAGCAACGAAAGAACCTACTATAGTATACGTTCACTTCCAATCGTCAGTATTATGTATGTCTTTTTAAAACATGTTTAAAACTAGTGCAACTCGAGTGTTATCTTTTGCGGGATCCCGTCGGTATAGGGATGCTCATACTGCGTATACTTACCTTTTGTAGTATACCTTATTCGCAACAATAGTCTTATAGTAGTCTAAAGTGCTGTAACTCTGTTGATGGTTGCACGGTTGTGTTTTTTTTTTTTTTTTTTTTTTTTTGTAAACATCTTACGTTCAAATCTAATGTCTTTAAGTTCCTTATGATTCCGACATTATCATATGACTTGATTCAATTTGATCCTCACAAAAACAGCTTCATACGTACATCTCTTCCTCCGAAATTTTCTTTCTAGCAAAGTCGTCATTCCAGAATACCAAAGTACTCGTGCATAGAGCACTTATTGTTTCTCATCCTTTCCGAAGAAAAATTCAACAAACCGCCCCGAAGTACCACTCGTACAGCACGTCAAGTTCAATGCAAAGACCCATACGGTTGATCTATCGTTGAGGAATGTATACATAGGGGTAGTATATAATCAAGGTTCTACAGGTTTAGAATTGATGATTCCACTCTAACTTCTTTTCCTCATTGGGATGTGAGCTTAAAGGAGAATTATTTATTCGACTACCTTTTCAATCTTAATTATATACGACTCGTATACACGAAACTGAAATTGATGAACCAGGTATGAGTTCTAAGATGAACTTCAAGATGGAGACTACTTAAGACTACGAGTGATCATGCTGCCATGCGAGTAAACTTAGAAGCCAAACACATGCCTTTTCCGCCGATCGGGACAAGAGAGACAGATGGAACAAAAGTACCTATTCTTCTTCCTAAATTCATGAGTAATCATACTTACTTTTAGATCTTCACGACATCTAATCGACCACAAGGCTTTGACTTCATAATCAGTACGACTAGGTTGTATTCTTATGCAAGAGGAAAGGTCACTGCCTATACCTCAAGACAGCTTAAGACACAGGAAGTTAACTATACAACACATGATCTTGAGTCAGGAGCAGTGATAATCGCTCTGAAGATCTGGAGACACAACTTGTAGGGTACAAGGTGTACTAATTTCATAGTCCACAAAACATCCAACATACATTCGACCAAGAAGAGTTATCACACCATTAAGGCAAACAAAAGGAACAAAGTCGTTCCCCGTTAGTGAAAGGGAACAGCTTTGAAGGCTGCAAGGATCGAACCCGGATCCTTTCTGTAAATAGTCAAGGTTCACTGGAAGGCCATGCGAGGATTTGAATTCACTTAGGAACGCAAAGATCAAATTAAACTTCTATCCGTAGCATAGCATCAATTCTGCTTAAACTCTAATTTCGGGACGAAATTCCCTCTAACATGGGGATGATGTGACAACCCGATATTTCAAGGCAATATGATGGAACGCAAGTCAAATTTAGGTCAAAATTTAACTTTCCAAAAATCTTATTTAGGTTAAATAAAGTAGTAGGAATCGTGTCAAGGTTTTCATACATATAAAGAACCCTAAAATCCGAGTTATAACGAAGAAATTATGACCAATCAAAGATTCTCGGCAAAACCGGCAATACTGATAAACGTAAAACGTGAAGTTTCAATACAATAGTTTTTAGCCTTAGGTATCTAAATTAAAGTTTTAGATATCACCAAATCGTAAACGTACATAAAAAGAACGTCCAAATTTGACATTGTATGAGGAAGTTGTGATTTTTCTAAGTTACAGATATAGCAGTAGACAGCTAAAAACTCGAAATAGAGATCGAGAGACTTTTGGCCGACACAATCTAAATGAAAATCGAAGGGCTCAACAATACTAGCACAACGGTAAAAAGTCTGACGAAAACGGACGTCGGATGAAGAAGTTATGGAATTTTAACGGACTTTTCCTGTCCCGGCCTATTAAAAATATAAAATTAAAAATAAAGTCAAAACTAGCCAACGGAGTCTAAACAAAAGTTGTAGATCGTAGTCTCACCTTCGTGTGGATATAAAGAAAGTCGAAAACGGAGTTCGTATGAGAAAGATATGAATTTTTGAAGTTTGTTAATTAATTTAAATATAAATTAAATTAAAGCTCGGTATTATCCGAAGAAGGAGTCACCGGTCCGATCCCTCGTACACCCAGCGTATCGTCGTACACCCAGCGTACTCGGATGCTAGGCTCCGATTCGTCCATGTCGCTCCAATGTTTCGACCGAGGATGCGCTCATGCATGACGCATGAGTACGCATCGCGTACTCTAGTACGCCCCGCGTAACGCAACCTCTCAGACCCCTATAAAAAGGATGCGAGGGTGCCGGCCAAAATTGCTAATTTCCTTCCTTTCTCGCGCCGAAGCTCTGCGTTTCAACCCTCGGAATCATCCCAAAGGCCCGGTTTTCATATCCAAGGTGGGAAGAAAGTTTTACACTCCTGAGACTCCCGAGATTTCCCAAGGATCTCGAGAGATCCGCTTTCTCGAGTAGAAGTTCTGCTCGGTTTTCGTCACGCTTTCTTCAATCAATCAAGTGAGTTCATACCCCTATAAACTATACTTTTAAATGTTTTATAAATACTTTTATATGCTTTTAAGGGGGGGAATACAAGTTAAATACTCGATTATTGTCGTGTGTTATATAATAAAGTTCATTATACGCTTTTTATGAACAAAATCATATGTGATTTATAAACTTTATAGGAAACTTTTGTATACAAAATGTATCACGATAACATCATAGCTTTTGAAATGAAAAGTGTTGTTATATATATATATATATATATATATATATATATATATATATATATATATATATATATATATATATATATATGTATCAAACACTCTGCTTATACTGTATGTATATGTGTCCATCTTTGGTACTACAAACATACGATTACTTTGGCACGAAAAACATCAATATTTTGGGATACTTGTTGTTAATAAATCAATCATATGGGATTTATAACTAGTATACAAATGGATTTACTACAAGTTTAACAGTTTTACTAAATATATTACTTCAAATGATTTTCTTAAACGTTTTTACATGATTAAAGCTCGTTATCAAACTATCTTACATACTGTAAGCTTCCTTTCAAACTCGGTTACAAAGGTGTTTTCAAACAGTGGTTTTTCCGTGTACTTAAACTGTCTTATCAAACAAAATACTTTCAATCATTTTATAAACTGACATCAAGTCACAAATTCTTTATTAGACTTTTAAACGGATTTACAAAACTTCTTTATGCTTTTATATTATAAATTGCATGCCTCTATATGTATAGTTATATAAGAAATGTTTAAAAGACTTAGGAAGGCTATCCGCCCTATTTCCTTTTCCCCGATTTGGATGTGGTCTGGTGGGATATCGGGTACTCCTTTGAAGGTCGTTTAAATATTAGTTATATATTATGTATACATATATGGGCATAAATGTTCCATCAGTTAATTTAGTTCCGATACTCTTGGGTAGCAAGAGTGTATAAACCTACTTGGACACTCATCAATTACATTCTAGTAAATTATTATAGGAATAGTTTAGAGTAAACAAAACATTTACCCTACTACAAGAAATTACACCAGAGTCAGTTCATTCATGAGTCTAAACTACATGCTATATGAAAGAATACTCTTACATGAATACTTTTACATAGACATTATATGGCAAATTACTATTACATGTTAGATGTCTAGATACTGTGATATAGTTCACCTTTCTATCTTTACCTTGTGATACAATCACATCATCGACGAGATAGATTGGACTTTATATCCTAGTACCAAGGGTTACTTTGAGGGACTAACCATTCCGAGAACCACTGTTAGCTACAGAGATAAATGAACAATCTGCGGATGTTTTAGGTTGATACCATCGCAGGTATACATAAGGGACTAACTATTCCTAAACCCGGCTGTTAGCAACAGAGGTAAATGAACAATCTACGGATGTTTTAGGTTGATACCATTTCAGGTATACTTAAGGGACTAACTAATAATAGTTAAACAGGGAAAAACCGTCACATTTTCAAGTGATGCGTACTTTCAAAACATTCAAGTCTTGGTAGAAGGCTACTTTTATACTAGTAGGAAATAAGGGATTTTCTAGAGTTTTTCATACTTATACAAAATGTTTCATCAATCATTCACCAGTCTTTCATAACAACTAATCAAAGCAATGACATCAAATACTTATGAAATCACCAGCTTAAATACTGACCTACACTTTCAAAATAACTTGTATTCTCAGGTTACAAATAGACAGGTGCCGATGCAAGGTTTAGAGAAGACAGAGCAGTCAAGACTCGTCTTTTATTTTGATTTGTTATCTTGTTGTCTTGTTCTATGAAAGAAAACAATTGTAATTAAAATTTTACTATTAATGCAATGGATGATGTTGTTACTTGTTTACTACTTTGCAATTGTTATGATGCATACATGACGTCCTCCACCCCAGAACGTTTCCGCCGTTCTCGGTTTTAGGGTGTGACAGTTATGTGTTGTACTGCATTATTTCTATGTGATTTATGATGTGCATGTTTACAGAGTTAGAACCGGAAGGTTCACAGAGTTAGAACCGGAAGGTTCACAGAGTAGGGTCCATGAACCTGCAGAGTTATAGCCTTGAGTGGCTAATATGTGTTATGTGTGGTATTTTGGGGAACTCACTAAGCTTCGTGCTTACTGTGTTTAGTGTTATGTGTTTCAGGTATGAGTGAGGACCGCGGGAAGGCGCCGACTTGATCAGTACACACACGGGATTTTTATGTTATGAGATCTTGGGATTGATATATGTTATGAATTGAGTTTTAAACAATGATGTTTTCACGAATAATGAATGAATTATGTTTTTATAAGATGCGAAAAATTGTTTTGAAGATTACGGTGTTACACCAGTCTGGTGCCCTCTCCATAACTAACCAGTTCTCCCTTACTTAGGGTTCGAACTACCACACGCTGACCCTCAGCATCTATTATGGCACCAAATCGACTCAGCCAGTCCATACCCACGATCACACAGACATCACCTATAGGAATCAAAATCAAATCGATCGGAAATGACACCTCGAAGATCTCTAAAACACATCTCTGATAAACCGAAGAAGTAGAAACCTCATGTTCGTTGGCGATAGAAACTCTCAACGGACACTCCAAGTCCCCAATGGGAAAAGCAAACTCCCTACTGAAAGACCAAGAAACAAAAGACCGACTCGTACCTAAGTCAAACAACACTAAAGCAAGCAAGGAGTTCACTAGAAACGTACCTAACATAGGTACAGACATGTGAGCATAAAATAAACATATCCAATGAGATAAGGGATAGAAACATACTGGTCACAACATCTGGTGTTGTGCTAGCCTCCTTGGCATTAAGCTGGAAAGTGTGACCTTGAGCCCTCGGGGGCTTCGTCATGCCCTAACTCCCGTCAGTAATCCTCAAAGTAGCCAGTGCTGGTTTGGAAGCCACTAGGGGACACTGGGCCTTCATATGGCCCACCTTCTTATAATGGTAACAAAGTCTGACGCTAGAAGTTGGAGTCTGCTGCCAACAATCCCTCGCAATGTTGCCCTGCTTGCCACACTTTTGGCAACCCGAAGAAGTCCGACAAACCCTATCATGCACTTTACCGCAATTCCCACAAGTGCGACCCTTCTGACTTGCGACCTTGGAGTCAGTGGCCCTAAACCGTTTTGGCGCAGGCTACGACTGCGCAGGGACCGGTCTCGTCTCCCGAGTCTGCAACTCGATCTCAATCTCACACTCTCTGGCGGCCTCCTGCATCTCTAACAATGATCCATAACGCTGAGTGGAAATAAACTGCCTGATCTCCGTCTTGAGCATACTCAAGTAACGGGTCATCTGAGCCTGCTTGGATGTACCAAACTCAGGGCAGAACATAGCTCTCTCCGTGAACATCTTGGTGATCTCCATCAACAACTCAATATCCTGCCTCAAATCTAGGTACTCATGGTCCAGTCTCTCCTTCTATACCAACGGCACATAATGGGAATGGAACATCAGAGAGAACTGCACCCAAGACACAGTAGCTCTCTACTCAGCAAAGTAGGAACTAGTAGCGAGGTTCCACCAATCCTTGGCTCCAGCCCTCAGAAGGTTCAGAGCACACCTGACCTTTTGGTCAACAGGACATGAACACATGAAGAAGCACCCCTCCACATCAGATAACCACCTCATGGCCATAATCGAATCTTGAGCTCCATCGAAAGTCAGGGGCTTCGTATTATCGAAGTCCCGATACTAAAAATCCCGACTTGTTCCAATACCTGCAACTACCACGACTTTAGAGGCTGCAACAGTAGCCATCTCAACAATAGCTGCCTAGCGATCATCAAAGAACTCCATCATCATGGTCTTGATAGACCTGAACATCTCCGGAATCTAACCCCGGATAATAGCAACCACCTCCTCACGGATGATCTCCCTGACACGATCCTCTGTCAATGCTAGCCCACCCTGACTGCCAGCTCCCAATCCCGATCCAGATCCGGTCTCGAATCGTCTCGTAACACCAAACTGAAAAATACACCAGGAAGATAACAGACAATTCACATAAATGACGGGGAACCAACTCCCAATCAATCCATAGGGGTTGTGACTTCCTTGTTACGCATACGGGTCTTATGCTTTCAGTAGTACGGGTCCATACTACCATCCACACCTACCCATGTTTGTCTCGAGGATCATAACAACACCCTAACAATATTCATAAGCATAAAAAAAATACGTAGTCCTCACTCCTAGAGGAAACTAAACATCTCACGACTGGCCGGCTGGCCTTACACAACTCAATCATGAAACTTTCACCAACTCAGCAGCACTCGCATATGCTAGCCATACATAACACTAGACCTTATTGATTTTCGAATATCTGAACCTACCCTAAGCCCTTCATTAAACAAGAACAGGAAATAAGGCCAAACCAAACATTCTCAGGCTATAAGATCTTAGTTATATATAACCGTGATGCATACACAAAGAAACTACAGTAATGATGTCAATTTCTTAAAGAAAATGTTCTAGGCTATCAGGCATCGTATAAATAGGCAATTCTATCATGCAATTCCTGAAGATCCCAAGCCTATTACTAGCATGATTTTCTAACATATCATAGCAACTAGAAATAACATGGTATTTTGGGGTCTACTTACTGGCTCTGGCTGATAGTATACATCGCATCCTCCTTTAGTATTTTGAAAACTATTTGAAAAATCATTTTGAAAATCTTTTCCTTAGTTTGAGATTGGATTCACATGATTGTTCCTCCAATTCGCTTAAACCAAGGCTCTGATACCAACTTGTAACATCTAGAAAATTCATAAAAAAATTTAAACTTTTTAAAACATCCAAAAACCATCCTTTTATTACAAATTGTTTTCAAAATAGTTTGTCATCAGAGTAATCCCAAAAACCATAACACAAAATATGAGGAGGTGCGCGATCAAGCCTTCACCTTTGCACGATCATCCGAAGTACCTGAAACAAAATCCACAACTGTAAGCCCAAAGCTTAGTGAGTTCCCCCAAAATACTAATACAACAACAACACACATATAATAACAACATACTATGGGCCCAATCAACCATCGGGTTGGAATGCCAACATACTATGGTTCCAGTCAACCATCAGTTTGGAATACCCCCGACCCTCAACCATCAGGTTGGAATGCCAACATACTATGGGTCCAATCATTCTCGGGATGGAATACCCTCGGCCCTCAACCATTGGGTTGGAATGCCCTGGTCTGTTGGCTTACGCATAAAGCAGAAAAGCCTCAGCCACCAAACAAATATGTGCATAAATAATAGATAATCATATAACTACCTGTAGGCAACCAAACAGATCTAACAGACCACTAAGCATAGCATCATCCTTTCTACCAGGATATCGATATAACAAATCATAATAGCATGGAAACATTCATAACAAAATATCAATCCACTGGGCCGGCGTAGGTGCCTTCGACGCGCAAGTACAATGAGGAAAACTCACCTCTCAAGCAGTGCTGAACCGGTAAAATCCAACTCAAAGACTTAGCTCTGAACTTAACAGCCTACAACCACCATATAACCATTCTATAAAACCTCTAAATACCTAAAATGCCCTTAAAGTCACACTTGGTCAATCATGACCAAATTCAAAGTCAACAGTCAAGGTCAATAGCCAAGGTCAACAGTCCATGTTGACCCAACTTGTTGAGTGCATCTATCAACCAGTCGAGTTCCTTCAGAACCCAGAAAAATGAGAAAAACCCAAAACAACTCGCCGAGTTGTTAGAACTACTCGTCGAGTTTCTATAGTATCCAAAAAACAAGAGTCCCGATTCAACTCGCCGCTTTGGCTAGGAAACTCGTCGAGTTCTGTTAGAATTAAAGTATTCAGCCAGTTTCTAATCGAATCTAGTGCCTCAAACCGTAGACCTGGTCCCTTAGAACTGAATTACCATGTAAAGTTGCTAACTTTACGTTCATGCATGGAATCAAGAGGCTAAAACACTAAAACAAAGCTTATTAAAGGACTTAGAGCATGAAGGAGGGCCAAGACTTGATAAAGTTGGCGACTTTAAGTCCATGGAGGCCATGAGATGTCCAAATCTAAAGTCATAACTTCATAACATGATCAAATCCAAGAATGGACCCAAAATAAGCTAACAATGGCCACAAACTTTTATATGAAGAGATCAAGAAAAGGATGATCATGATATCGAATTTATACCTCAAAATAACTGCAAAAACAATGAAAATCTCGGATCTAAAGCCTTCCTCTAAATCAATCCTCTTCAAGCTTCAAATTTCTTCCAAAAGAGCACCGAAAATCACACTCCAAGCTCTCACACACACTCAAAATGAGAGATGAGGCACAAATTAGGGTTTCTATGGACTGAGGGGACGATAAGGGAGGTCAATAATAAGTCATAAGGTCTTTAAATAGGGTGCAAAACCCTAGAAATTAGAGTTTCATAAGCAGACGTCAACCCGTCGAGTTAGGGCCTTCCAAATCGTCGAGTAGACCTTGAAAATGCGCAACCATCATAACTCTACACGACGATTAGGCACCTCCCAACTCATCGAGTTGCCATGAAAATACATATATAAGCTTTTAATTTATACCTGAAGATTGGGATGTTACACAATCGGCTAATTTTCAATTTATTTGTAATTTATTATTTTTACATGGCTTAAACTGATAAACTTCGTTTAAAAATTATATATCTTTTATATGACATCCGTTCTTTACTATCTTTATATTGATGGAATTCTATCTACGAGATCTCCAACTCTCGTTTTGATTGTTTCGGATAATAATCGATCAATCCTGATTTCGGTTTCTGTGTCGCACACTTCTATACAAAAACTTCTAAAAATCATAAGTTCCTTATACGATGTAAGATTTAGACGTTTTCTATATGTACGCTCTCGTTTTTATGATTCTTTTAGATTGTTTAGGCTAATAAGCAGCATATCAGAAACTCATTTTTTACGATACATAGAGTCGTGTCTGCTTAATCGTGAAACTTTGTAGAAGAATAACTTCTTCATACGAAGTCAGATTTAAGCGTTCTATATATCTACAAAAATCGTATTAATGTTTTATACATATTTATGAGGCTTATTTTTGGTCAAAAGCAATATATTTCTATTTCGTATTTTATAATTACTTAATGTTACAATCTACAAATATAGTAAAAATAGGGTGTTGTAAACAATCTTCTCTCTCCTCTAATTCAGTCGTCTGCCTGATTTTGCTAGTCATTTAATATAATTGATTCATAATGGTGAAAATGATCGATGGATTTTAGGTGGTGGAGGCGAGAAATCATTATGTGGAGGCGAAAGGCGATGGATATAAATTATTATGGTGGTGGGGCAATGAAGACGGGTGCGTATGAGAAGAATGTCATGAAGAATTGGAGGCTTACCATTGATTACCATTGACGCGGGTTACGAGAATGGCATGAAGAACTCAGCTAGGGTTTATGCATCAGCATTTATATGGAGAAACATGAGAGATGATTAATTTCCAGAATATAGGCTTATTTTATGCTATTAATTAAAATTACTTAATTAAATTAAAATACAATTAATTATTTAATATGTTAATTTACCTACATACCCTTATCCATATTTTTGAAATGATTGGTCCATATTTTTTTTGTTTACATATGATCCTAACTCTTTCTCTCTCTCTCTCTCATTTTGTATCTCTCTCTCTCTCTCTCTCTCTCTCTCCCTTTATATATATATATATATATATATATATATATATATATATATATATATATATATACAGAGAGAGAGAGAGAGAGGTTCATTTAAAACTATGTCAATATTATGAGACATGTGGATGCGATCCTAGTCACTCATATTTGAGATAAAAAATGCAAAATAAAAGGAAAAAACCAAAACTTCTTTTTTAAAATATTATTTTGTCATTAAATTTATCCAAAATAAATAAATCAATAAATATTATCATTTTTTAAAATATATTTCAAATATTATAATAGAATATTACACTATAGATATTCAAATAGAATTTTTAGAATGCTAGAATAATCTAAGGAAAATAACCAAAATGGCCTACGAACTTTCTATGGTTTGAGTCATTAACGTTTTTTTTTTCGGGCTTTATGGGTCCTTAAACTAGGATATGATCTACTCGTTTAGTCCCAGTCAACCTATAATAGCCGGTTCAGTGACCTTTTAGACCAAAACAACTCATATTGTGCCCCTATAAAGCCAAAAAAAATAAGTTTAGTGACCTTTTAGACCAAAAAAACTCAATTCGTACCCTCCCAAGAAATTGCTCGCTGCTCTTCTTTCTGTCTTCACCCTTGATCATCACACACCCTTACCGAATATTACAACCCGCTTCCCCTTCTAATCGATTCTCGATCACAACCCCTTCCACTATTTTATTTGATTCGATTTCAGCTCTTCAAGGAATTGACCCCCTCCTTCCTTCTTCTTTGTTCAAAATTGCATAAGCTACCTCTCCTTCTCCCTCCGATCTGCAAGGATGTGTGGGTTTGATGAGGTTCATAGAGAAAACGAGAGTCAATCTCTTTTTTTCTTCGAATTGAGGCTTTAGAAGAAAAGGAGAGCTTTTTTGGTTCGAAATGATCCCTAAACTTATTTTTTGGGCTTTATAGGGGCATAATGTGACTTTTTTGGTCTAAAATGTCACTGAATTGGCTATTACAGCTTGACAAAGACTAAAAGAGCATATCATATCCTAGTTTAGGGAACCAGAAAGCCCGACAAAAACTTTAGGGACTCAACGAGTAAATCCTAGAAAGTTCGTAGGGCATTTTTTTCATATTCCCAATAATCTACTATTCAACTACATTGTTAGATATGTTAAAATATTCTAATATTCTATTAAAATTGTTGGAATTGTTAGAATATTCAAATAATTTACTAGAATGCTTTGAATATTTATAGTCTAATATTGTACTAGAATATTTTAATAATCTAATATTTTTTTTTATATTTATAGTGTAACATTCTATTACAATATTTCACGCATATTTAAAAAATGGTTTTTATTTTATTTTTTTGGATTAGTTAAATGACAAAAATAATATTTAAAAAGAAAATTTCAATATATATATATATATATATATATATATATATATATATATATATATATATATATATATATATATATATATATATATATATCTTTTATGGAAAATTGAAAACTCTAAAACTCTAGAAACCCTAAAAATACATAAAAAAAAAACTTTGAGATCACAATTTTTTTTAGACTTTATATTAGTAAAAATCACTACATTTAAGTTAAATCCGTAGAAAAAAAAAGTAAAAATAAATAATTTTTTTGTTGAATAAAGCCAAAAATTTGTGTTAATATTTGCACTTTTACCAGTTTAGTCGGTTAAGATGGTAAAACTTGGTCACGTATGTGTGTGTGTGTGTGTATATATATATATATATATATATATATATATATATATATATATATATATATAGAGAGAGAGAGAGAGATAGGAAGGATCATTTGAGAACTCAAAGTTTCCCGAGAACCCGAGAACTAAAGGTGGAACGTTGGATCAAAAAAATGAAGGGTCGAGATGTAAGGTGACATTTTTGTAAATAAGTAGACAAAAAAGAAAGGAGGGGTATCTTAATTAATTCAGTCAGGGGTATTATAGGAATAAAAGTATACTTAATGATTTCTTAAATCTAATATTTGATAAAATAAATTTTCATCTCTCTCTCCTCCCTATTTTCCTCTCTGGCTCAAACCTACAATCCATCCACCGATGACTCACCTCCGTCGAATTGCCTCTAATCCTTCATCCAATTCCATGCTTTCGATTCTGAAACTGCTTCTACTCACACGAATACGATGAAGATAAACGATCGATTTCCATATCCTAATCGATCAAACTATCATCATCGATCATCAATCTACATGAAATCTGAAATCCCCAAACGATCGAAGTTTCATTGTTGCTAAACGCCTTGATCTCACGTTCTTCATAGAAAAAACCCCACTGAAGATGCTTCAATTTTGAATGGTTTATCCTCCATCAATTCGTTCCCCGGAGTACACCGTAATCGCCGACTTCATCTCGGCCTCCATTGTGGATTGAAGACCTGAACGAAGAAGATGATCCCTTGTCGATCAAAATTTAGGTATCATATGTTTCTATTATTGATTCCTAACCTTTGTTTGACCTTTATGAATTGTTTCTGCCTAATCGTTAAGTTTAACCTGTTTAGTCAATATGTTTTTAAAAAGAGTTAAATCCTTGTGTTGATTGTAGGTATAAAAATAGACACCTACGTTATTGAAAAATATAGATATTTGTTTGCACTCAACATGTTCGATGAAATGCCTGAATGAGAAATATCACATGTTAATTTCACTTTGACTTCATGAATGATGATTTAATTCCAATTTAGGATTCTAAAGAATTTTTTTAGTTATATATTGAGAAATGCAGGAGATATTTTTATTTGTGGAAGACTGCAGCCTTTTGAGTATAGAATATAATGTCGGAAACTAGTCGTCTTCCACAAATAAATTTTCATAATACAATTTAAATGGATTACATGCTCCATAGGTACATGTTTTAATTTTATTTACTTCTTCTTTCTTCATCTTTTGCTCTTATGATATATATGCTACGACAAAAGATCCTCCTGCTTCATGGTAATTAGTAATATCTATTTGATGTTAGAATTATCAGTAGAGATTAGGAACTTGTTAGAATGATGGTTTTTGTCTGGACTTGGTGATGAACCAACTTTGTGTTAGTAAATAGTTAATATAGAACTAAATTTTTAAATGTATGTGACCTCCTTTCTCAAATATTTAATAATTTTTTTTTGTCAAATAATATTGGTAAGAAGAAGTTGAAAGAGGCAAGAGAGCAATTTATTTGATGGGCGCTTCCTTGTTAGAAACATGCAATGGTATTTGACTATATGTTTTGTCTCTCAATTCCAAGTAATTCCTTTTAATATAATATTAATATTAATATTCAACAGTGAATTCACACAGCCCATATGGACAAACTATTTTATATTAATATTACTACAAATATTCAATAGTGAATACACATTATGTTGTACACTTAGTAGGAAATATTGATGGAGATGCAGATGAGTGTGCAGTTTGTGTGGGAACTGGAAAATGTCGTCTTCATTGATATATATATATATATATATATATATATATATATAATTTAGCTCTACCTATATTTTTTAAATGTTGTGATGAAAAGAAAATCTATAAACAAAGTTTTAATTTTCAGGTAGAATAATTTTTTTATTTGTATAATCACTCCAAGTCATCAGAGTAAATAGAAACGTTTGTTACGAGTTCATTTTATCTCATATGTTGTGTCATCATCCTCCTCCTTTATGGCAGATTCCAAGTAAACTTTATTTGTGTCATTTTATATTAATTGTTAAAACATTTGATTTTGTATAAATTTTGACAATATTGTAACAAAAATGAAACTTGTGTTTTGAACATTTTGTTTGGAGCTGGTTTCGGATATTGGCTGGTGAGGAAATATATTATTTCTAAAGATGGAGAAGTTGATGTTCGAGTTGCAGTCACATGTATTATCTTGGTAGGTTACTATATTCATTAATTAATCTCATATTTCCAAAAGTGGTTCATGATTTAATGAATTCTATGTTTTACATGCTTATATCTGAGGCTTGTGTTATCTTTTTCAGATCATGAAAGACACCCCTTTGGCAATGGCTGCAGTTGGATCTTGTTTGGGTGTATACTACATGATCACAAAGATTGTATAGAAAATTCCATGTAGGATCTATGCAAACCTCAAAGAGATCAACCTTGGTGTGATGGAGAAGGAATGGAATGTATCATTCCATTGGAATGGACGATTCCTGAATAAATGTAATTCCTTACATTTTCTGGAATTTATGAAGAGGAACAATTTTGTTAGCCTTAAAGTTGCTTATGAAATAGCAACTGCTTTGCAGGTACAGTTAGATGAATTTTAATAAATTCAACTATATATATGAGAAACTAATATCTTACCCTTTGATAAAACTATTACAAAAAAAAAAAAAAGATTTACTAATTTCCTATATTTCTTCTTGTAGAATGTATCATTCCATTGGAATGGAAGAATCTTGAATAAATGTAATTCCTTCAATTTTCTAGAATTTATGAATAGGAACAATTTTGTTAGCCCTAAAGTTGCTTATGAAACAGCAACTGCTTTGCAGGTATAGTTGGATGACTTTTACTAAATTCAACTATATATATGAGAAACTAATATCTTGCTCTTTGATAAAACTATTACAAAAAAAAAATTTGCTAATTTCCTGTATTTCTTCTTGCATTTGCATATTTGCTCTTGATATTGACCTTGATGCTCCAAAAATTAAAATTCCTATAAGATTAAATGCCTCAGCAAAGTATAACAGTCATTTTCGTTTGGATTTTGGTCATTTTACATTGAGGAAAGATGTATATTTTAATTAATCTTTGGGATATTTTATGTTCCATCATTGATTTATGATTCGGTGACCAATAAACTAATCCATTAGTATAATATATAAATGAAAATATAATTTTGTTGAAATATTTTGGTTGCAAACTTTACATATGAATCACATGTGATTCACATGTAATTTACATATGATTCACATGTAAATCACAAGTGAATTACATATGAATTACATGTGACTCACATGTAATTTATATGTGATGCAAATCACAAGTGAATCACATATGAATTACATGTGATTCACATGTAAATAACATGTAATTCACATATGATTCACATTTTAATCACATATGATTCACTTGTGATTCACATGTAGATATGAATTACATGTGATTCACGTATAAATCACAAGTGAATTACATGTGATTCACATGTAAATAACGTGTAATTCACATGTAAATAACGTGTAATTCACATATGAATTACATGTAATTCACATTTGATTAATTTGTGATTCACATGTAAATTACAAGTGAATTACCTATGAATTACATGTGATTCACAAGTTAATCACATATGAATTATATGTGATTCACATGTAAATCACATGTATTTCACATATTAATCACATGTAATTCACATGTAAATCACAAGTGAATCACATATCAATTACATGTGATTCACATGTAAATCACAAGTGAATTACATGTGATTTATATGTTAATCACATATGAATTACGTCTATATGAACACATGCATTTTGTGTAATTGTTCTTCGTTAATTATTCTTTAAAATTATCTTGTGAATTTCACATTTAAATCTTAAAAGATACAATCACATGTGAATATCACATTATATAATCACATGTGAATCTTACATGATATATACATGTGCATGTTCTTGCATTAATCAATTTTTTTTTCCTGTAGATTTTGAAGAATATTTGGAAAATATTGAAGAGGTGAAAAGTGATAAATTGAAGAAAACATGAAAAATATTGATATGAAGAAATGATAACACTATGAATCTTTGCAGTTTTTTTATATTTTATTTTTTATCGAATAAAATGATTGTATTATGTTTATAGATTGATTAATAAAAATGAGATTTTTTATAATTACCTACAAATACTATAGTATAAGAAATATGCATATATATATTTGAAAAAATATGCATCTATGCACCTAAAAACGTTGATTTTTTTGTTAAAAAATTGCAATTTTGAAAAAATTGCACTTTTTTATAAAACTCGCATTTTTTTTTGAAAAAAATGCAGTTTTCTGAGAAAAAAAATGTAGTTTTTTTGAAAAAAAGATGTAGTTATTTTGAAAAAAAAAACAGTTTTTTTTTTCTGGAAAAAATGCATTTTTTTTTGAAAAAAAAACGCAGTTTTTTAAAAACTATTTTTTTTTCATTTTTTTTCTTGAAAAATTCATGTTTTTTGAAAAAAATTAAAACATTCTACATTTTTTTAAAAAAATCGAAAATTATTTAAAAAAAATACATCTGAAATTTTGAGATTGGCAAGATGACGATCATGTCCTTAAACATTAAATGAGATTGGTAAGATGACGATCATGTTCTTTACAAATTACTTTTGATTCAACGCTCCACTTTTAGTTCTCGGGGTCTCGGAAAACTTTGAGTTCTCAACCGATCTTAACCCTATATATATATATATATATATATATATATATATATATATATATATATATATATATATATATATATATATATATATATATATATATATATATATATATATATGAAAGTCTAAATATTTTAGAACTTTGGATTTATAAGAAAATAAGAGAAATAATGAATTTTTCAAATTCATTATTTTGTCTTTTAAATTGAGAATTTTGAAATAAGGAGGCTTGTCAATTAGTGAAATTAATATTCATATATTAGTACATTTATTGTAATTATTATATTAAAGTATTATGTGGAATTTATTAAAATAGAAAAACCCATAAAATGACATGTAAAAAAATAAATTAATTCAAAATAACTACAAAATGATATTTGGAAAATTGAATGAGTGTGACATGTTACAAAAAAAACATTAATTTATAAAGTAGATATATGCATACATCCAGAAAATTATATAATAAGAATAAATAATAAAAATAATTACTATAATATTAATTATACTAATAATAATAAAATAACTAATAATAACGGTGTTAATTAGGTTTGTACTTTATATTCAAATGTCTATGGATGTACACTAAGTTAGTCTTAGCTAAGTGGTAAGGCGTTAGACAATTTAATAGATGCGAAGGAAGATGTGCACTGTTCGACTCCTGTATCGCACATTATTGAAATATATATTTTAAATGTACAATAACCATTTAGAACATATTTTTTTTCTCTAAGATTATATTTATATATTTAAAAATATATGTATACATTCAGAAAGTTATATAATAAGAATAAATTGATGGGAAAGACGCAACCACAACGGTAAATAACAATGCGGAATAATACTTCGTTTGAGTAAACTATTCTCATATTGAATGAACCTTTTAGGATGAAAACAAATATGATATTTTCACTTGCAACATATTAGCCCCAATTCATGTTATATGATCGATATAATCAATCCAAAACAATAAGTAATCAACTAATAAAGACACCGGAATTTTAGCGTGGAAACCTCTCAAGAAAGGAGAGTAAAACCACAAGACTACTAGAGCCGCTTTAAATCCACTATCACAAATATTAGAGCAATACAAAGTCTGCTCTAGATGTAATAGAGGCATACAATAATCATCATATACTTGGAACTAAATCACATCAAGAATATGGAAGGAAATAAGCAAAGACAAAGAAGAATATCACCAAAAATGTTCATGATTTCCAGCAGGAAACAAAGCGATGATTCCCGAGTCTCTGTAGCTGATCTCAACAATTTAACCGTTGGATCTGAATTGCTCGATGTTAGGAAGTTCTTGCCTAAAAATCAAAGAAAACGGACCATTAGATCTCTGGGAAATTACCAAACACTACAAGTGTATCTTCAAAAACAGGAATTGAGAAAAAAAAAACCCTCTTTTGCTTCTTTCTCTCTCTAACTCTCTTGGTGGCTAAAAAAATTTGTGTGTTGATGAAATTAGGGCATGTAACACACACACACACATGCGCTCACACACACACACACACACACATATATATATATATATATATATATATATATATATATATATATATATATGATTTATTAATATAAATAGAACTTATAATATATTAACAAATCACAAGTATCATTTTCTCATTTTGTCTATCCAATTGTTCGGATTCCATGCAACCCAAATGGAGCATGCTAAGTCAGGTCAAGTACATACCAAATATAGTTATGGACTTAGACACCTTATCCACCACAATCAACATATTATCAACATAAAACAATAAAATGATGAAATCATCATCACCAAACTTCTAGAAGAAAACACAGTGATCTAAAGTAATCTTGCGGTAGCCTTTCTCACCCATGATCGACTCAAATTTCTTGTACCACTGTCTTGGTGCTTGCTTCAACCCATAAAGACTTTTCTGAAGCCTACACACATAGTCTTCTTTTCCTTTAACCTGAAAACCTTCAGGTTGCTCCGTATAAATTTCCTTGTCTAAGTCATCGTGAAGGAAAGTTGTCTTGACATCCATTTTATCAACCTCAAGATCAAGTCTAGCAACTAAACCAAGAATCACCCGAATGGAACCCATATTTACGACCGGAGAGAAAATCTCATCAAAATCAATACCCTTTATTTGACTGAACCCTTTGAACACCAATCTAGACTTGTAGCTAGGCTGTGAGGTATGTTCTTCAGTCTTCACTTTGTAAACCCACTTGTTCTTCAAAGCTCTCTTGCCCTTAGGCAACATCACCAACACAAAAGTATTGTTTTCATGTAAGAAATTCACCTCATCTTGCATAGTTTCAACCCATTCTCTTTTATGCTCATCTTCCATAGCTCCTGAATAACAATTTGGCTCTCCCCCATCAGTGACCAGAACATACTCATCAGCAGAATAACGGGTGGAAGGATGACGATCTCTCGTAGACCGCCTAAATAGGACAAATGGTGGTATATCAGGTACCGACAACTGTAGATGAAAATCCTCATCTAACTCTGACTCCTCTGGAACATCATTGTCATCAGTACCATGCTCGTCATTCTGAACGTCTTCATTAATTGGCTCAAAATGTTGAGGGGGGACCGGATCCAAATCAACACGATCATTAGTAGATTGAGGAACAATCTTTGTCTTCTCAATATCTTTTAAACTCTGAACTTCAACAAATACAACATCACAAATTCTTACGAGTTTCTTCTGAATTGGATCATATAACCTGTAACCGAATTCATCTTGGCCATAACCAAGGAATATACATGCTTGGTCTTCACATCAAGCTTTGATCTTTCATCTTTAGGAATATGCACAAAATCCTTGCATCCAAAGACTCGTAATTGACGATACAAAATATCTTTGCCACTCCAAACCCTGTCAGGAACATCAAAAGACAAAGGAACACAAGGAGTAAGATTAATAATTGCATCGCTGTATTCAAAGCTTCTCCCCAAAAGGAACCAGGAAATCCTTCATGTGAAATCAAACATCTAACTCTTTCACTCAATGTTCTATTCATCCGTTCTGCTAAACCGTTCAACTGGGGTGTCTTTGGAAGAGTCTTTTGGTCTCGAATACCTTGCTCTCTACAATAAGCATCAAAAAGACCAATGTATTCACCGCCATTATCTATCCGAACACACTTCAATTTCTTCCTAGTTTGTCTCTCAACCAAGGCATGAAAATGCTTAAACACATCCAATACTTGATCTTTAGTCTTCAAAGTATAAACTCATACCTTCCTTGAATAGTCATCGATAAATGTGACAAAATAAAAACAACCCCCAAGTGTCCTAGTCTTCATGGGACCACATACATCGGAATGTACCAGATCAAGTATATTCTTCTTCCTGGAAGGAGGATGGATCTTAAAGGAAACTCTATTTTGCTTACTGCTAGACAATGAGAACATCTCTTCAAATTCGCATCATGCACACCGGTCAACACATTTTTCTTCAATAATAAAGACATCCCCTTTTTACTCATGTGACCAAGTATTTTATTCCACAAATCGGTCATATCACAATGTATCGATGCATGAATCGATTCTTTGGAGATCTTCGGATGTGCCATGTATAACTTTAAGCTTCATTCACATCTTGCTAGGATAAAAAAACCACGAGTGTGTTTCCAAATGCCACCACCAAAGGTATTATGGTAACCGTCATCATCTAGTAAGTCAGCAGAGATCAAACTAAGTCTAATATCTGAAACATGTTTTACATTGTATAAAACCAACTCCATCGCAGTCTCAAACATAAAACAAATATCTTCGACACCAACAATCTTTGATAACTTATTATTACCCATATTAATAATCCCAAAATCACCAAGAGTGTAAGATGTGTAAAAATCCCTTTGTGGTGTCACATGACAGGTAGCACCACTATCAACAACCCAACTCGAATCATCATGTGCAAGATTAACCATATCATAATCACAACAAATAAAGAACTCTTCGGTAGGAGTGTTAACTTCAGCAGTATCATTACCGCCATCATCTTTCTTGTGATTGTTCTTTTGATTGTTGTAATTTTCCTTCTTGTTCTCCCATTTCAACTATCTGCAAAATTGTATTGTGTTCCCTTTTCTACCATAATGATTGCACTCATAGTCAGCAAACTTTCCTTTAGATTTATTGCGATGCTTCCCTTTGTTATTCGGACCTCTACTTTGACTACTCCCCCTGCTTTCTGTGACCAACACATCTGAATGTGAAGAGGAACCTTGTGAGTTTCTTCTCATCTCTTTATTTAAAACATAGCCTTTAGCCAATTCCATGGTGATAATACCATCTGGTGTAGAGTTGGACGAGGATGTCCTAAAAATTTCCCAAGAATACAGTAAAGTGCCAAGGAGCCATAAACCTTGTAACTCATCTTCAAACTTGATACCCATTCCTGAAAGCTGGTTAATAATTCCCTGAAAAGAATTCAAATGATCACTAATAGGATTTCCATCATGGTACTTCAAGCCAATCAACTGTTTAATCAAGAACAATTTATTGTTCCCGGTCTTCCAAGCATATAACTGCTCAAACTTGTTCCACAAAGTACGAGCATGAGTCTCCACACTAATATGGTTCAAAACATTATCATCAACCCATTGTCGAATATACCCACAAACCTTTCTATGGAAAATATTCCACTCTGCATCTATTTTATGCTCAGGTTTTTCAGTATTAAACACAGGCATATAATAATCCTTCACATAAAGAAGGTCTTCCATCTTGCCTCTCCAAATTTGATAATTAGAACCATTCAAATTTACAATACTATTTGTATTAGCTTCCATTGTTTAAACAAGTAACCTAATAACAAGAACCAGGATCTGATACCAATCTGATGGGAAAGATGCAGCCACAACAGTAAATAACAATGCAGAATAATACTTCATTTGACTAAACTATTCGTGTTTAGAATGAACCTTTTAGGATTCAAACAAATAGGATATTTTCACTTGCAAAAAATCAACCCCAATTCAAGTTATATGATCAATATAATCAACACAAAACAATAAGTAATCAACCAATAAAGACACGGAATTTTAGCGTGGAAACCTCTAAAGAAACGAGAGTAAAACTACATGACTACTAGAGCCGCTTCAAATCCACTATCACAAATATTAGAGCAATACAAAGTCTTCTCTAGATAGGCATAAAATAATCATCATATACTTGGAACTAAATCACATCAAGCATATGAAATGAAATAAGCAAAGACAAAGAAGAATATCACCAAAAACGTTCCTAACTTCCAGCACCAAACAAAAGGGACGATTCCCGAGACTCTCGAGCTGATCTCAACAATTCAACCGTTGGATCTGAACTTCTCGATGTTAGGAAGCTGCTGCCCAAAAATCAAAGAAAACGGACCGTTGGATCTCTAGGAAATTACCAAACACTGTAGGTGTATCTTCAATAACAGAACGAGAATTGAGAAAAAAAACCCTTTTTTGCTTTTTACTTTCTCTAACTCTCTTGGTGGCTGAAAAATTTGAGTGTTGATGAAATTAGGGCATGTAACACATATATACATGGACTAAAGAAATGGGCTTTCCTCATGGGCTAAAAACCCAAGAGAAAACCCAACATAAATAATAAAAATAATTATTATAATAATAATTATAATAATAATAAAAAAATAACTAATAATAATGGTGTTAATTAAGTTTCTACTTTATATTCAAATGTTCAGATTGTATACACAAAATTATTTTTAGCTAAGTGGTAAGGCGTTAGACAATTTCATAGACCCAAAGGAAGATGTGTCCTGTTCGAATCCTATAACGCACAATATTCAAATATCACTATTCTAATAAATAAATAAATTTATTCTCCTATTGACAAATGTCATACTATTAGAATTGTTCATTAATATTATATGTCACCTATCATGTCACTTGTCAACCTATTAATTATTAATTTTAAATTTTCCACTCTAATTACATTAAATTAATAATTGACTCTCCATTTTAAATTGTAAATTTTAAAAATTTTCACTCTAATTATATTAAATTAATAACATTAGATTAAAAAATAAAATAAGATTAATACAGATTATAAGGTGATATAACTTCGCGTATTTATTTAAATCAATGATTATAATTATATATAACTAAAAAATAACTCTAAAGTAATAATTTATTTAAAATAATTGATTAATAATTTTGATTTTTTAATATGAAAGTTTAATTAATTTTATAATCATGGTCCTCACGGGTTATAAACTAGTTTTTTAATCAATATGAATAGTTGTCGAGTCAATGTCCAAGTCATCAAAAAAGGCACACGTGGCGTGCCTTTGGATATTTTTTAATCAACATGAATAGTTGCCGAGTCAGCAAAAAAGGCACACGTGACACGCCACCTATTCGAATTACCTACAGATTACCGACTAACTTATTAAAAGGGCAAAAATGCAAAGAATTATACAAATTTTAAGTTTTACTGAACCAAAAAATTCTCAAAGGGTAAAATCGAATATTTTATGAAAAAGTAAAAAAAAATCAAATCACTAGCTTTCAATTTTTCAATCTATAAAAACAATTTTTTATGTTAAAACTTTAGTCTCATATCATCTTTCTCTCACGACCTCCCATTTCCTTTCGCTCCCCAGTAAGCAAATACAACTTTCCACCATCGATTTCTTTTCAATCCCGTCGACATAAAGATAATTTAACTTGAGCCCTTTAGTTGACTATTAGAGATCAACATCATTGATTTTAACTTAACCCTCGTGAAGCACTAATAGGCCACATAGATTATAATTTAACAAACAAAAGTCATTACATAGCCTAATTCCGCAAGTTCTTTCCAACATTCTCCCATGTACGAATTAAAGTGATATATATCAATTTAGAAATCAAAAGTTAGAGAGCTAAATGTCAATGTAAAAATCAAAGCCATGCCTACGTATAAATTACATTACATCATTTAAATTTTTCAAGACTCGATTTTATAATTTTAAAGAAAATCTGACTAGCTAAGTTATTAACAAATTTTAAAAACATTATACCATTGGTAACGGATTTAGAAGAAACTCATGAGTTTGGAAGCAATTAAAGTACTAAAGAAAGATGAAAGAGAGAAACAAAACACCAAAAACTTACCATGAATGAGTATGGACGGAAGCAATTGGAAACATCACCATCACTGACGGGTTCCCGCATGTGAGAATCGAGTTTCTGGATTGGAAGACTTTTAACAAGATACGAAGTAAATCAAATGAGATAAAAATATAATTAAATATTTAAAATATAAATTCACTTGTTGTTCATGCTAGTGGTACTTTAAATCGTATCCGTTTTCTATAAAACTCATAGAAATTTCATCGGTAAAACAAACTAATAATATTCGAATTTTAATTGTATGAAATTGCTATAAGAAACAATACCTTAATTTGAACGTCAACAAGATTAGAACATCGAATCATGATTATTTTGGAACAATATAGGCAAGAAAGGGAACAATTTTTATTGAGGAATACCTAATGATTAACTGAAGAAAACTATATGGAAATAATTATTTTATGAAACATATAGAGCGGATGACCGGCGTTCTTCGGTGGTGGTGCAGTTTAGTTGCAGTTGTAATGAATATGTGGTTGTCCGATTCTCAGTGGGGGTGGTGTTAGTGTCCGCGCCTCTGCGGAAGGGGGTGCCAACGGTTGTGGGTGGAGGAAATGATCAATGAAGATGGTGATGGCAGCGCCGGTGGCAACTCTGTGGCGGCTACGGTGTCGATGGTGGCGATGGATTTGGCGCCATCGATAGCTTCTTCTAATGTTTAAAAGATTTGTTTGATATTTGATGGATTAGGGTTTGATTGAAAGTAGGGAGATGGTCATGGTTACAACCATACATAAAAAAAAATACCAAAAACTCCATAATTGTTTAAATGTGTTGAATAATTAATTAATAATTATTAAAATTAAATCATATTAGGAGGTGCATTCCTATAGGTCGTTTTATGAAACATAGTTTTTGTCCTTTTTTGAATTGATACATTTTTTAATTTCTCTTTAGTTAATTATAAGTACATAGGAAATGTTGAATATAGTTTTTTATAAACATAGTAAATAATGAATATAAGTTTATTTATTAATAATAGAATAAGATATATAATTGCAGGACCCATCTATAAACCTTTTCCATATTTGGAAATAATGAATGTAAGTTTATGAAATTTACAAGTTTATTTACCAATAATAGAATTAGATATCTAATTGAAGGACCATCTGAATAAGGTCCGTCATCTAACATTCTTTACTAACCATCCATTATCGTTGAATTGGCTTTGTATTGAGCCCCCATCCTAACTACTAGAATAGGTGCTTTTTAAAATATCTCTTATTAAACCATTGACAAATTTTGCACCGAATATTTTAAGAGAGAGAGATAGTTAAGTTTGCACCGAATATTTAGAGAGAGAGAGAGAGAGAGAGAGAGAGAGAGAGAGAGAGAGAGAGAGAGAGAGAGAGAGAGAGAGAGAGAGAGAGAGAGAGAGAGAGAGAGAGAGAGAGAGAGAGAGAGAGAGAGAGAGAGAGAGAGTAAATTAATATTCCATAATTGGGCAAATTTGCCTTACAATACATTGTTTATGTTTTATTTAAGGTATTAATATAAGGAAGAAGATGATTTTTTTTAAAAAGAGTAATTATAATAGTCATTTTTTAAAACTTTTTATCAACAAATAGTCACAAAATGTAAAATGATCCAAATAACTATAATTTTTACCGAAGATCATCTGTGAAAAATTATTTTTTTTTTTTGGCCAAAACGACGTCATTTTGGTAACCTTAACTGTCTTTGTTAACTACAAAATCTAGCTAGATTTTCGCAGATTATGCTTAAGAAAATCTAGTTTTTTCTTTAACTTTGAATCATCATAGCTCTTTTGGAATGATTTTTTTTCACTGTGTTCTATTTAGTAAGAGTTATCCATGAAACTATCATACTATAAGTATGGTTGATGAGAAGACTTACATTTTTTTGTCTAAAGTTGGATCCTTAGTGAAATATATGAACAAATACCCATCTTTGAACCTTCAAAACTCTTTCATATGAAGTTTGTTTAGGAATTTTTTTTTCAGTGTGTTATAAGTAATAGGGGCGATCCATGGACATATGACACTATAAATTTAAAGGGAAAATTACCCGGGTAATCATTTCTTTCGTTTTGCTCACATTTAGGTAATTTTTTTATACACATTTAACCATATAACTTGTTAAATATATTCACATATTACCATTGTCATCTGCTAACTTGACCATAGTAATATGTGAACATATTTAACAAGTTAGCAGATGACAATGGTAATATGTGAATATATTTAACAAGTGAAATTGTTAAATATGTACGAAAAAAGAATATTGCCTAAATGTGAACAATTTTATTTTTTTATTAATTTCTTAACACTTTTTATAATATTTTACAATATTTTTACGATCTTTTTTTCCTATAATTTTTTCTAATACAATGTTGATCAGTTCTAAACTCAAATTTTTAATTAATAAATATTTTTTTGTGACATTTTATATAGGTTCTTATATATTTTTTCTTTCGTGTGTAAGCATATATAATATTTTTAAAGTAATAGTTTGTAACAATAAAACTAAATAAATGAAATATATAATAATAAGTATGTAGGGTCTTTTAAAAAAATAAAAGAATATATAACATACCAAATAAAAAAAACTGTATACTGTAAATATTTAAAATTTAGTATATTTTTTTATACTTTTTAATTTTTTAATATGATGTTCTAAACTAATATTTAACGAAATTATTTTAGGTGTTTAAAAAATACAAAATTTATGAAACATTTTAAACATATTGTAAATGGAAGTTTAGAAATAGTTGTGTCAAAGTTATAAAAAATCGCTTGAAAATGTAGTAAAAAGAGTTAAAAGCTTGTAAGAAAAATTTTAAACACTTAGAAGAAAATATTTGGTTTAAAAGCATTGGTATGAAAATGATATGAAAGTATAAAAATAACTAAAAAAATCATAAGGAAAATCTAAAACATCTTATTAGAAAAAAGACAAAACTGCAAATTTGGTCCCTGTGGTATTTAAAAAACTTTTGATAGGGTCCAAAAAGTTTCCAGCTTGCATAGAAGGTCCAAAATCAAGAATTTTCTATGAGTTTAGTCCAAAAAAAAACTTAAAATGACGGTTATGCCCTGTATTTTCTTTTTTTGTTTTTTTATAACTATGTTAATACTATTTTGAGAATTTGCTCTCTCTCTCTCTCTCTCAATCTTTACGTCCTCACCAAAAAAAAAACCTATCTCAAGAAGAATCTGAAACGAAAAATACCAATAATCAAACCCTAAGAAGTGCTATTGGTTTTGAAATATTAGGAATTGAAGAACTCTCCACTATTTTCACTCGATTACCCCCTTGGAAGCAGAGAGCCAAAGGCCACATCAGCCAAGACATAGGCGGTGGCTACATCTCCGGTAAACCATGTTCATGTTGTTACCAGCACCAATTAGCCACCTCCTAAGCCTAAAGCTATCGTGCCCCAGCCAAATATCACAAAACATATTCGATCTGAGAATCAAGGTAGCCAAAAAACATATTCCAATGCCTCAAGGGTGGGATGAAACTATAGTCGCTTCTCCATCAGCCTCATCTTTGAAGACACAATTGATGTATCCAGATTTCTTTCAATTTTCCCTTATTTTAGTTCCAACTCCTTAATTTTGTATTCCTATCTCTATACATCTTCATCTATTTGTTGAATTGGATGTCTCAGGAAAGAAAACTTGAATCTTATGCTTCTAAATAAATCGGAAAAGGAAGAAGGAAAACAATGCACTCCAGGTGCTCGATGAAACACCTGAAAGAAAAGTACCTTCAGATATTTCAATATATGAAAGAAAAGTACCTTTACTGAGGTTCTGGAAATGAAATACTTCTAAAATATAAACACATATCAGAAGAGAAAAGTGAAGGAACCGGGAATGAGTTCATTGTTCAGCCAAGAAGGAATCTGGAGTGAGAGCATGTTGTAGTCATCAAAGATAGATCAGAAGAAGTTTAACCTTTTGAACATGTTAAGAGGAATACGATTGGTATTTGAAGCTGGGAAATTAATTGAAGAATTCAGTTTTTTGGAGTCAACTTATGTGTATAATCTAGTAGCAAAATTGTTAAAAATCTAGGTATTTTCCTCAACTTGCAGATGAGAGAGAGTGAGAGAGAGATTGGTAGCAAATTCTTTTTTTTTCTTTTAAATCAAAATAGTACTAAAAAAATTATAGAAAAAAGATAAAAGAAAATAAAGGGCATAATCGTCATTTTAAGTTTTTTGGACCAAAATCACATAAAATTCTTCATTTTGGACTTTCTCTGCAAGTCAGAAAGATTTTGGACCATATCCAAAGTTTTTTGAATACCACAAGGACCAAATTTGCTATTTTGTCTAGAAAAAACTATAGGAAAAAAGTATCATAAAAATTTTGTAAAAAATTATAAAAAGTCTTAGGAAATTTGTAAAAAAATTGTTCACATTTATGAATTTTTTATATATTTAACCATTTAATTAGTTAAGTATGTTCATATATTACAGTTGTCACTTTGTAACACCCCGAACCTAGCAGGTATATTTCGAAACCCGCCTTCTTTTGATTATTTTCTTTGATAGCCCTCAAAGAAGTTATATTGAGTCCCGGGGAGTTTAGGGGCTAAAGTTGAAACTTTGGGCCAAAGAGGGAGTACGCCAAGCGTACATAAGAGTACGCTGGGCATACTAGGCGCTCCCTAGTACGCTTGGCGTAGGCTTATGTACGCTGGGCATACTCGTATCAGCTAAAAACCCTAATGTTCGAGGTTGGGACTATATAAACACCCTTATGGCTCATTCTTTTTCCTTACCTCAGCCTCCATACCTCAGAGAATGCCCCAAAACCCTAGTTTGTGTGTAAAGTGTGTTAGTGTGCATCTTGAGCCTTGGAGAGTGGAGTTATTACACCAAGAAACTAGAGGAGGAAAGCAAGGCCTTAGATCTGAAGTGGGGTTACACCATTTGAGCTCCAGAAGGTAAAAAGATTGAAGCTTTATGCTTATTTACTTTAGATCTAGACATTTTAGCTTTATGGAGGTCTTATGGACCCTAGATTTCCCAAGATGATGCATGTGAAGTTCTAGACGAAATAAGTTGTCCTTTCAGACGTTTTGAGATGCCTTAATTGATAAAAATCAGTCCTTTTTAGCTAGACTTGATCCATGCATGTGATACGAAGGTCTTAACGGGTTAAGACTATGAGATAAGGACTTTTTGGACGTCCTAAGTGATAAAGTCCAAAACTTTATGATTCTATGACATATTTGGTCGATGGATCTGGAATATGGGTTCAAGAGCTCAAACCATTAAGCACTTATTAAGATCTTAGTAACACCCGTGTACACCCAGCATACGTGGTCAGTGGTCCCGATGATGGTCAACGAAGAACTACACTACGCCTAACGTAACTGGGAGGTACGCCGCGCATACACTACATGTTGGACTTTTAGCTTGTGGGCATTATGCTTTGGGTCGGTTATGGGTCATTTGGGTTAATCCCTTAATGGACTCTGGATATAGTGTAGTTTGGGCCAGGTAGGACTTGTAGGTTTCGTGTAGGCCCAACAGAGTGATGGGCCCAATTTAATAAATTGGGCCAATAATAGATTTGGACAATTTGGGTCTCTTGATATCTTCAAGGTCTTATTAAGTAATTCGTATTCTTTATCTCTCAGTCGAGGGTGTCAGGCGTAGCAGCTGAAGGCTCTCAGTTCAGTTCGACACTATTGCTAGGTGATTTTTCCTCACTACACCAACATGGTCTACGACACTAGGTTGGTCCCTTGGGATTTTATCTCGGAGTTAGTATGTGTTTCATATTCATGATCAGTTAGATTGGTACCCTGGTACCTAGGGTGTTATGCAGTTATGATCTGTTGGATTGGTACCTTGATAGATAGAATGGTGTTATGCTTAGCGGTTTGTGTGATCTGTGCTTATTGCTTGATTACGTGTTGTTTATATGTCGACATACATGGATGGGTTGGGTTGAGGCGGTGTCCTGCTTTATGAGGTTGAGGCCAACATACCCGGGGCGCTCCGGATAGGCTGTAGGCCCGTAGGAGGCGGTTTAGTCTTGCCGAAGGCCTGGCAAGCGGTCCGGATAGGCTGTAGGCACGTAGGAGGCGGTCCAGTAATGCCGAAGGCTCGGGAGCAGTCCAGATAGGCTGTATGCCCGTAGGAGGCGGTCCAGTCATGCTGAAGGCTCATTATGCATGTTGTTTGATATTAATTATTATTGGATGCTAGAGGTTGGTATTTTGGGGGTAACTCACCAAGCCTTCGAGCTTACATTTTCTCGTTTATTGTTTCAGGTACATCAGTTGACCATGGCAAGGCGAAGGCGTGACGTACACATCCCCGTTTTTATAATTTTGGATTTCTAGGAACTCTAATATGAAAACATTTTGAAAGCAATTAGAACTGGTTGATGTTTGAATAACTTTTATTTGTGTAAAAATCATTTTGGAAAGTTTTAATTTCTTCGAAAAGTTTTGGGTTGTTACAAGTTGGTATCAGAGCCTAGGTTTGAGTAAATTGGAGGAACATTCGTGTGAATCCAGTCTCAAATCAAGGAAATATTTTTCAAAATAAAATTCAATTTAAATGAAGGGGACTAGATGTGTACCATCAGTCAGAGCCAGTAAGTTGACCCCAAAATACCATACTGTTATTTGATGTTATGATGTGTTAGAACCACATGCTAGAGATAGGCTAGAGATCTTCAGGAATTGCATTATAGAATTGCCTGATTATATGATGCCTGCTAGCCTAGGGTTTTCCTTATATGAGATTGACATCATTACTGCAGTCGATTGGTGTATGCATCACAGTTATGCACAATTAAGATCTTATAGCCTAAGAATACTTGATTTGGCCCTATGTTCTGTTCTTGTCTGATTGGGGGCTTGGGGTTGAGTCGCGTATTCGAAAGTCTAAAGGGTCCAGCATTATGCATGGCTAGCATACAATAGTGTTATAGGGGTTGGTGGAAGTTTCATGAGTAGTTTGCATGAGGTCGGTTATGGGATGATTATTCTTCTCAAGGGTTGAGAGTGGAAAGATTATCATGTATATGTATACTAGGGTATTATGATGATACTTGAGACAAATATGGGTAGGTGTGGAAGGTAGTATGGGTCCGTACTATTGAAAGCACATGGCCCATACGCGTGTCAAGGAAGTCGTAATCCTTAGGGTTAGTTGGGGGTTGGTTCCTATTTCTTGGGATTATCTGATGAATTTATTGGTATGTTTTTAGTATGGTGATGACGAGGCGCTTTGAGCTGCATCCAGATCGGGATCAGGGACAGGAGTTGACGGGCAGGGGAAACCAGTACCGCCCGAGGTTATTGTTCAGATGGGGACGGATAAGTTGGATGCTAGGATTCGGGAGATCCTGCATGATGAGGTTGCTAATCTGTTTCGGGCACAGTTACCGGAGATGTTCGGGTCTATTAAGACTGCCATGGTGGAGTATTTTGATGAACGTTATGCGACATTGGCTGAGACGGCCGCTGCTGCAGCTACATCGGCTGTAACAACAGTGGGATAAGGTGCGGTTTGAGCCTTTCAGTATCGGCACTTCGACAACACGAAGCCCCCGAATTTTGATGGGATTCAGGATCCGATTATTGCTATGAGATGGTTGTCTAACGTGGAGGGATGTTTCTTCACGTGATCGTGCCCTGATGATCAGAGGGTGAGATGTGCTCTGAACCTATTGCGGTCTGGGGAAAAGGATTGGTGGAGATTGGTTACTGGATTATACACTGAGGAGCAGCGAGCTGCGATTTCTTGGGAGCAGTTCAGAGACATGTTTAGTACTCGCTATGTTCCGCGGATGGAGAGGGAGAGACTGGCGCAGAAGTTCTTAGGCCTGCGACAGGACAAGGAGTCGGCGGCAGAGATTACTAGGTTGTTTACTGAGAGGGCGATGTTTTGCCCCGAGTTCGCGTCAGGGCAGGCACAGATGACTCGTTATTTGGGTATGCTCAAGTCGAATATCAGGCAGTTTTTCGCGACGCAGAGGTGTAGTACATTATTGGAGCGCCAGGAGGCCGCGAGGAGGTGCGAGCTGGAGATTGAGTTGCAGTTACATGAGGCGAGGCAGGCCCCAGGTTAGGCGTAGCCTGTACCGATGCAGTTCAAGGCCGCAAATTCTAGGTCGGGAGGGCAACATGCCTGCACTTGTGGGAAGTGCGGGAAGGTTCATTCTGGAGTATGTCGACTGAGTACTGGATGCTAGAAATGTGGCAAGGAGGGACATTATGCACGGGAGTGCTGCCAGCCCGCCCCTACTCCTAATATGAGGATTTGCTATCATTGTCATCAGGTGGGTCATGTGAAGACCCACAATCCGCACTTAGCTGCCAGACTGGTGCAGGTTCCAGCGCCGGCTACTTTGAGGATCACAGATGGCAAGCAGGGTGGTGCAGAGCCTCCGAAGGCTCGGGGACTTGCTTTTCAGCTCACTGCCGAGGAGGCCAGAGCAGCACCAGATGTGGTGGCCGGTATGTTTCTATACTCTTTCTTGCTAAATATATATGATTGTTTATTCTAAATTATTGTGGGTACCTGTATTAGGTACGTTTTTAGGGAATTCCTTTCCTTCCTTGGTATTGTTCGACTCGGGTGCGAGTCGGTCGTTTGTTTCCCCGACTCTTAGTAGCAGACTTGGTCTGCCTTTAGGAGAGCTCGAGTGTTCGTTATTAGTCTCTATTTCCAGTGAGATTGGGGTTTCTACTTCTTCAGTTTATCGGGATTGCACATTGGAGATATTTGGGATACCTTTTCCGATTGACCTGATTCCCATCCCCATGAGGGATGTCTACGTGATTGTGGGGATGGATTGGTTGAGTCGGTTCAGTGCCATGATCAACTACGAAGGTTAGCAGGTACAGTTCAAACCCCAAATGGGGGAGAACTAGTGATTTGTGGTGAGCACACAAGATCGGGTTTTGGATTTTGTTCAGCTGCCAGGGATTGGCAGTATATTCAGCACAGGTGTGCAGGTTATCTTGCGTATGTGGAGGATACGCAGGTCAGCAGTCGCTCTCCAGTTTCAGATGTCCCAGTAGTCAGGGAGTTCGCCGACGTGCTTCCGGAGGAGTTACCTGAAATACCCCGGGAGAGGCAGGTCTAGTTTAGGATCGACCTGGTGCCGGGTACGACCCCTGTGGCTAAGGCCCCGTACCAACTGGAACCACCAGAGATGCAGGAGTTGTCATCACAGCTACAGGATCTGCTAGGGAAGTAGTTCATTTGTCCGAGCAGTTCTCCATGGGGAGCCCCGATACTCTTCATAAAGGAGAAGGATGGATCCCATCGGATGTGCATAGACTATAGGGAGTTGAACAAGTTAACGGTGAAGAACCGTTACCCACTCCTAAGGATAGACGACTTGTTTGATCAGTTGCAGGGGGCATCTTGGTTTTCCAAGATTGATTTGAGGTCTGGGTACCATCAGGTCAGAGTAAGGGAGGAGGATGTGGAGAAGACGACGTTCAGAACTTAGTATTGGCATTACAAGTTTGTGGTGATGCCATTTGGACTCACCAATGCGCCGGTGATTTTCATGGACCTGATGAATCGGGTCTGTAGACCGATGCTTGATCACTCAGTCATAGTGTTCATTGATGATATCTTGGTATATTCCAAGACCCGGGAGCAACACGAGGAGCATCTACGAGAGTTATTGGGGATTCTGAGGAGAGATCGACTTTATGATAAGTTCTCGAAGTGCGAGTTTTGGTTAGGAGAGGTTCAGTTCCTAGGGCATCTCATTAACCATGATGGGATTTTGGTCGATCTGGCCAAGATCGAGGCCGTTATGCGGTGGGAGGTCCCGAGGTCCCCCTCCGACATTAGGAGCTTTTTAGGTTTGGCAGGGTACTACCGGAGATTCATTAAGGACTTCACTAGGATTGCAGTACCCCTCACTCGTCTGACGAGGAAGGGGTGGATTTCCGGTGGGGCCCTGAGCAGCAAAGGGCATTTGAGACCCTCAGGCAGCGGTTGTGCGAAGCCCCAGTCTTGACCCTTCCCGAAGGGGTGGAGGATTTTGTGGTGTACTGTGATGCATCCATCACAGGTTTGGGAGCACTCCTCATGCAGAGAGGTAGGGTTATCGCCTACGCATCGTGGCAGCTGAAGCCACATGAGTCGAGATACCCCACACATGACCTGGAGCTGGGAGTGGTGGTATTCGCTATCAAGATTTGGAGACACTACCTCTATGGGGTCCGCTGTACCATCTACACGACCCACAAGAGCTTGAGGTATATTATGGATCAGCCGAACCTGAATATGCGGCAGCGCAGGTGGCTGGATGTAGTCAAGGACTACGACTGTGAGATCCTTTACCACCCTGGTAAAGCGAATGTGGTTGCTGACGCCTTAAGCCGCAAGGCGGCCGGGCCATCTGTCCCAGTATCATGCATGAGGATATCAGTGGGTTCCACACTCGTGAGCTTGCTCAAAGGAGCTCAATCAGAGGGTATGCATAGAGAGAAATGGAAACCAGAGAAGATAAAGGGTGAAAACGCCCGGTTTGAGCAGGATAGCTGGGGATTGATGACCCGTCATGGTCGGTTCTGGGTTCCGATGACTGGTGGAGTCAGTCAGATTATATTGGAGGAGGCTCATATGTCTCGTTTCTCCATTCACCCGGCGGCAACCAAGATGTACCGGCATTTATGTTTGAGCTATTGGTGGCCGTGCATGAAGCGAGAAATCACTGAGTACATGGAGAGATGTCTGAACTGTAGAATGGTCAAGGCTGAGCATCAGAGGCCACACGGGAAGTTGCAGCCTCTTGAGGTTCCTATGTGGAAATGGGAGCAGATCACGATGTATTTCATCACCAAGCTGCAGAGGACGGTAAGAGGTTTCAACACTATATGGGTCATCGTAGATCGATTGACCAAGAGTGCTCACTTTCTCGCCATTCGGGAGGGATCTTCAGCCGAGAAGTTAGCTGAGTTGTACGTCCGCGAGATTGTCGCATGGTATGGAGTTCCAGTCTCTATTGTCTTGGATCGTGATGTTCGTTTCACCTCTCGATTTTGGCAGAAGTTCCATGAGGAACTGGGCACACGACTGCACCTCAGTACATCTTACCATCAACAGACAGACGGCCAGAGTGAGCAGACCATACAGAAACTTGAGAACATGCTAAGGGCATGTATTATTGATTTTGGTGGGAGCTGGGACTCCTACCTACCTCTTGCAAAATTCTCATACAACAACATCTTTCATTCCAGTATAGGTGCCCTGCCTTACGAGCTCTTGTATGGGAGGAGATGTCGCATCCCGGTCTGTTAGGGTGAAGTGGGTCATAAGGTTATGGGTCAGACCAAGGTATTTCTACAAACTACCGAGAGGATTCAGCATATCAGACAGAGGCTTTAGACTGCTCAGAGACGGCAAAAGAGTTACGCTGACCGACGCCGATCGGAACTGGAGTTCCAGGTCGGAGACATGGTATGCCTGAAGGTCTCGACCTAGAAGGGTGTGATCCGTTTCAGGAAGAGGAGAAAATTGGGCCCCCGGTTTATTGGACCCTTTCGAGTAATAGCTAGAGTTGGCAAGGTAGCCTATAGACTGGATCTCCTGTAGGAGCTCAATCAGATACACAACACTTTTCACGTTTCCCAATTGTGGAAGTGCATTTTGGATGAGGATGCAGTGGTATCACTGGATGATGTTCAGGTTGATGAGCACCTGAACTATGTGGAGCAGCCGGTGGCTATTTTGGAAAGGAAATTGAAAATTTTGTGTAATAAGGAAATACCATAGGTCAAGGTGCAGTGGCGGCACCGTAAGCGATCCGAGTGGACTTGGGAGCCAGATTCCGAAATAAGGGAGCACTACCCAGATCTTTTCGTAACATCTGACTTCGGGGACGAAGTCTAGATCAAGTTGGGGAGAGTTGTAACACCCCGAACCTAGCAGGTATATTTCGAAACCCGCCTTCTTTTGATTATTTTCTTTGATAGTCCTTGAAGAAGTTCTGTTGAGTCCCGGGGAGTTTAGGGGATAAAGTTGAAACTTTAGGCCAAAGAGGGAGTACGCTAAGCATACATAAAAGTACGCTGGGCATACTAGGCGCGCCCTAGTATGCTTGGCGTAGGATTATGTACACTGGGCGTACTCGTGTCAGCTAAAAACTCTAATGTTCGAGGTTGGGACTATATAAACACCCTTATGGATCATTCTTTTTCCTTACCTCAGCCTCCATACCTCAGAGAACGCCCCAAAACCCTAGTTTGTGTGTGTAGAGTGAGTTAGTGTGCTTCTTGAGCCATGGAGAGTGGAGTTATTGCACCAAGAAGCTAGAGGAGGAAAGCAAGGCCTTAGATCTGAAGTGGGGTTACACTATTTGAGCTCCAGAAGGTAAAAAGATTGAAACTTTATGCTTATTTAATTTAGATCTAGACATTTTAACTTTATGGAGATCTTATGGACCCTAGATCTCCCAAGATGATGCATGTGAAGTTCTAGACGAAATAAGTTGTCCTTTCAGACATTTTAAGAGGTCTTTAATTGATAAATATCAGTCCTTTTTAGCTAGACTTGATCCATGCATGTGATACGAAGGTCTTAATGGGTTAAGAATATGAAATAAGGACTTTTTGGACGTCCAAAGTGATCAAGTTCGAAACTTTATGATTCTATGGCATATTTGGTCGATGGATCTGGAATATGGGTTCAAGAGCTCAAACCATTAAGCACTTATTAAGATCTTAGTAAAGCCCGCGTACGCCCCGCGTAATATCTGTATGCCCATCGTACATGGTCAGCGGTCCCGATGATGGTCAATGAACAAATATGCTACGCCCAATGTAACTGGGAGGTACGCCCTGCATACGCTCCCTGCTGGACTTTTAGCTTGTAGGCTTTATGGTTTGGGCCGGTTATGGGTCATTTGGGTTAATCCCTTAATGGACTCTGGATATAGTGCTGTTTGGGCCAGGTTGGACTTGTAGGTTTCGTGTAGGCCCAATAGAGTGATGGGCCCAATTTAATAAATTGGGCCAATAATAGATTTGGACAATTTGGGTCTCTTGATATCTTCAAGGTCTTGTTAAGTAATTCGTATTCTTTATCTCTCAGTCGAGGGTGTTGGGTGTAGCAGCTGAAGGCTCTCAGTTTAGTTTGACACTATTGCTAGGTGTGTTCTCCTCACTACACGAACAGGGTCTACGACACTAGGTCGGTCCCTTGGGATTTTATCCCAGAATTAGTATGTGTTTCATATTCATGATCAGTTAGATTTGTACCCTGGTACCTAGGGTGTTATGCGGTTATGATCTGTTGGATTGGTACCTTGATAGATAGAATGGTGCTATGCTTAGTAGTTAGTGTGATCTGTGCTTATTACTTGATTATGTGCTATTTATATGTTGACATACATGGATGGGTTGGGTCGAGGCGGTGTCCTGCTTTGTGCGGTTGAGGCTAACATACCCGGGGCGCTCCGGATAGGCTGTAGGCCCGTAGGAGGCGGTCCAGTCTTGCCGAAGGCCAGACGAGCGGTCCGGATAGGCTGTAGGCACGTAGGAGGGGGTCCAGTAATGCCGAAGGGTTGGGTGCGGTCCAGATAGGCTGTAGGCCTGTAGGAGGCGGTCCAGTCATGCTGAAGGCTCATTATGCATGTTGTTTGATATTAATTATTATAGGATGCTAGAGGTTGGTATTTTGGGGGTAACTCACCAAGCCTTCGAGCTTAAATTTTATCGTTATTGTTTCAGGTACATCAGTTGACCATGGCAAGGTGAAGGTGTGACGTGCACATCCCCGTTTTTATAATTTTGGATTTCTGGGAACTCTGATATGAAAACATTTTGAAAGCAATTAGAACTGGATGATATCTGAATCACTTTTATTTGTTTAAAAATGATTTTGGAAAGTTTAAATTTCTTCGAAAATTTTTGGGTTGTTACACACTTGCTACATTAGGTGATAAGGGTAATATGTGAATACATTTAACAAGTAGAATGGTCAAATATATATATAATAAAAAGAAGATTCCTAAATGTAAATATGACAAAAAATGTAATTACCGTTACAAGTCATTTTTCCAAATTTAAATGTGAAGAATGCATATTTTTTAGGGCCAAAGTGGTCAAGTTGGCATGGTAACTCTCTGTTAAAATGACAAGTCACTAGTCAAGTGAAAACTCTTACCAAATGTTTGATTTTTGTAGTATTTTCTCATAGTCATATTGACATGAAAATATCCTGATGAAATGAACATTCACTATTGAAATGAAATTTCTTATTCAATGTTTGAATTTCCATGTTAAATTGTAGATTTCCATACTCAATTTGACATGACAACTCCCTGGTGAAATGAAAAGGTTTCCAGATTTCATATTAAATATCCAAATTTCATATTCAATGTGTACATCTTCGTAGTCAAATTAACATGACAACTTTTTTGTTTTATTGAAAAACATGTGTTTTGGGAATATTTAATAATACAAAGAACTTAATTTAATATATAGTTAATAGTCTTCCAAACAAATAAAAACATAATTCATGTTCCTATGAAAACGTATTCAAATCACATGTTGGTAAAACACTCTAGCATTGTGACACGCCACCTCAAGGGTGACTTGTACTTGATTCACCTTTTTTGCTTTATTTCCTAATTCGTATAGTTACTTCTTTGGGTAGGGAAAATTTGGTGTAAACCTACAAGTATGGTGAGTTTCGTGCCATTGAGAGCAATGTTTTAGTATTGGCCCCTCCCCTTACGATGGAATATTATCAGTTCATTTGGTCTACTAAGTTGTCATTTGTCCAGTATATGTAGTCCAACAATAATCAAAACTTTTAGGTTCTTCCAATCATACAGGGCAGGTAGAGGGGTCACTTCCTCCTGGCATGTCTAATGATGATAATCAATACTCTATGCTCTGATAACCATTCCAAAATAATCATCGTGTTTTTTAAATTATAATAATGTAATGAGATGTCCACATGCAAGACTAGACATCCTCCAATTTATGTTGTGTTTCATTCAAAAATTGGTTTCTGAATATGCTAAAAACGGCAACGGAAGTTGTCAAATTATGAATAAACTTAAAACTATTTTAATCCACTAAGGATCATTTTGCAATGCATGGAAAGATTAACAACAAACATAGAGGAAAAAAGTGTTACAACCTTTAAAGACTTTGTATCTCATGGGGGATGAAAGTTGATGAAGTGATGCAGGAAGCTGAAATGAGAAGTTCTCTGCAAGTATCAACCAAGGAAGTATAAAGAACCATAGATTATATTCCCCACTTATATATAATTTGTTCTTAAGCCTTAGAAGTTTATACCAAAATATCTTCGAAGAAGAATGTTAGATCCTATTTTGTTTGGTTTGTGCTAGGCATATACATGTTAGGCTTTCTTATTGTTTGTTAGGGCTTAATTTTGGGATTTTGGTTGGTTGGACTGAAATCAGTCTTGATTATGGTCCCTTCGTGGTTTTGGTTGTGAGTTGGCTTGTACATATGTGTTCTCTATATAAGGAGACTTGTATTGCTGGATTTGAACAAGCAGTTTTTGGTCATAGCATTGTGAAGGCTCCATTGTACTACACGATTTCTTGAATATATAATCGTGTGCATTGGATTGATTTTGTTTCTTCATCTTCACATGCTTTGCATTGATTCTACCTTTGTTTAGCTTATTCGATTGATCACCAGTTGGTTTACGTTTGTGGGACTTACAATTGGTATCAGAGCCAATCTAGTGTCAATCGTGTTCAAGTTCATCAAGATAAAATTTGTTGTTTTTAATTGATTTAAGTTTTTTGATCGAAAACTATTTGGGTTTGTTATTAGAAATTGGTTTTTTCATCTACTAGCTACTGTATTCTTGGTATTCATCGAGGATTCAAGGCAAAAAAATCGAAATTCTATTTGAAAATCATCATTTTCAGTGGAACTGGGTGTTTTCGGTGGTGGAACTGGGTGATTTCGATAGGTGTTTTCAGTAATGTTTTTGGTAGGTGATCTTGGTGGTGTTTTTCAGTGGCGTGTTTCTCATTTTTGGCAGAAATCATCGTTCTTGGCAAAAATCCACGTTTTCGGCCGAAATCTATTGTTTTCGGTCAACCACATCTGTTGACTTTCTGAGTTTTCGGTGTGACACTCCTTAATTTTTGGACAGTTTTACTTTTAATCAATTAAAATAAATTAAAAAAAATAAAATGGAACCTCAACACAGTGCATTACATCAAGAACTGGATTCAGTTTTGGGAACCACTACGAGAATTCCATGTCTTTTATTAGCTGATGGGTTTCCAGAATGGAAGTACAAGATTGAAAAGTACATTAAAATGAAAGATTTTAAGATATGGTCTACCATTCTAAAAAAAGATTTTAAGATATGGAGAAGCATCCTTAGAGGTCCGGTTACAATTACCATAACACTAGAAAATGGTACTATAATTGACAAAGAAGTGGAGAACTACACTGATGAGGACTTTGAGAACATTGAGGAACAAGAAAAGGCACTTGTAACTTTGAACATGGCATTTTCCCCTGACATTGCTCAAGGATTCAAAGAATATGATTCTTGAAAGGTTCTTTGGGAAGCCTTGATAGAAGTTTATGAGGGAAACGATGTTATGAAATAGAGCATGCATGATATGCTCCGTTAAAAGTTCAATATGTTCAACCATGTTCTTGGGGAGACTCTTGAAGCCTAACTACAACGATTCATCACACTCACTACTAAAATGAGTACTACAGGAATATCAGTACACCGCTCTGAGATAAACAAAAAGCTGTTAAACTCTCTTCCAAAATCGTGGGTCATGAATGTTTCTGTCATTAAGAAGACCAATGATCTTAACAGATAATCTCTTGCTGAGACTATGGCTATCATCAAGGCCTGTGATTTGGATGATCAGCAACATGAGATAAATCATGTGAATTCCTACTCCACAACAAACCTGGGAATTTCATCAAACAATGCTTTTTCATCATTCACTATTCCACAAACTCATGCTATTTCTCCTACTATGCCTTACACTACAAGAAAAATACCCTTTAATGACGCGCAAACAATGACACTCGCTAATTTACGATACGCATTTTTTTGTGTCCTTAAAAATAATGTCAGCCTTCCAAAATTTGAAGGATAGAAGACACGCATTTTTGTGTTCCTTAAAATTAATGTCCAACAAAAAAATACAAACACATAGGGCACTTGTTTTAAATGTGTCTACCTCAAGAAATGTCGCTTTATATTTTTTTTTTATCAAACGCGCGTTTTTAAAGGGAAAAAATGAAATCCTCTAAAATTCTAAAATTGTGAAGTGCCCGCTTCATCAATCTCTCCTCTGTATCTCCCTTCATGCACTCATTCCTAGGGCTTTTTCAATAACCATTCTAATTAGGGCTTTTCAAGAAAATTCAAAACGCTCTTCGATTCTCGATCAGTTTTCTTAGGCCTCTGCAACAATCGACGATCTCACTTCAGGCTTACATCTTGGCTGAGTTTACCCATTCCTTCACCTCAATTAGCTTTTCCCCACTTAGAGAAACCCTCCATCTTTACAAAAAATGGATCGATAGTCTCTCCTCTAAAAAATACGAGGTTTGTCTCATCATCTATTCAACTTAATCAATCAAGAAAAATGGAATCTTATATTATTATATATATTTGCTCCACTATTAGGCTTCAGCATCTCAGATCAAAGAACCGTTGGACAAAGTGACCGTGTGTCTGACCGGTGAAGAGCTTCAGTTTGTAGAAACGATCTATCACAAAGCCATGAAGCTTCAAGTAGATTTTTACTCAAGTAAACCGATCATTAAGAACACCATAGATCCAGGGTAGTTGTAGTACAAAGTATTGTTTCCCACACTGCAAAGGCACCTGAAACAATACTTTCCGCATCTTCCATCAAATCCTGGAAGCATACAAAGTAACAAACAGATATCAGAAACAAATCTTGGAGTTAAACTATGTAAATAGTACAATCATCAGTGAAGTGTTTGTGTTGTAGTTTTGGGTTTGAAAAGTTACTCTAGTTATATGTGTTGCAAGCTATGGTAACCTGCCAGGTGACATGGTATGCTTATCATCTTTCCCCATTATCACAATTTTTTAGTGTTTTGTTTTCAAATACAGTTGAAGAGTATTTTAGACATTTGAGTAATAATATAATATTGTTCAGACTTTCTAGGACTATGTTGAGAAAAAGCAAGGAGCCACTAATGTTGAATGGTTAGTAACAAGCGAATGGTCTCCAGATGGACCTTAGTTCATGACTGCTACAACAGCTCCAAGGCGACAAATTGACAATGGGTATTATTATTATTATTATTATTATTATTATTATTATTATTATTATTGTAAAACATTATTTATAATTTAAAAAAAATCAATTTGCTGATAAAATGTATCATTACAATTTGTTATAGAAAGGCATACAAGATGATATTATGGTGTATGTTTTTCGGCCATGGTACAATGTTAACTGTGAGACTAGACTTCTTATTGGAGGTCTAGAGAAACATTATCGAGTCTGAAGGTTATAGATTAAGCCAAAAGTAAATTGCTACTTTTATAAAGGGGAAAATTTTTGATGATGAATTACACCTTAAGTTTAGAAGGAAAAATGTCAAAGATTGATATAGATAGTATCTTTTTGTTTTCCAATTTAGAAAAATGTGTAGAAATTGCTTCAAGGGATGGTATTTAGTGTAACCTAGATGTTTATACTACTCTCTAAAACATTAAGCAGTTAAGTTATTTTTTTTTGTTTAATGCTTATGGAGATTGATAAACTAAAAGTTCTTTCTGAATCTCTTTTAAGCTCAACATCTAATTCTGAAAAGCGTGTATCGGATCGTCGGTAATTAGTTATGTCAATTCTTTTCTCTTTGTATTTATTTATTTGTACAGTCAACACACTACTAATGTTAACTTGGGAAAGTTCATCAACTTATAAATTTTTTTTGGACTTAATAGAGAGAAAATCAGCAAAATGAGGCTTTCCTCATACAAATTTCCCATCGTGTATTTTGTCCACCTTCCTCTCCCGAAGTGAAAAAGTTTAAACATCATTTTTCTGGACCGGACACACACACAATTGATGGGAAAATAAGAAACTAGTTGCTTCTTTATCCTTTTTCTTTTTGGTTATTTTTAGTGGTCAATTTCATTCCCTTATTGTGTGTCTAGTCAACACTATAGTAGACAATGCTTATATTAATAAATTTATTATTTTTGTCCATGTTCCTTATTATGTGATCTGTATTAGTTTTTCATGACATGATATTAGTTGTTACTTACATGGTTATAAACAATGCTTATAATAATAAATTTATTATTTTTGTAGGCATGGTGTTAGTACATTTACTCCATTGAAGGGGCTTTTCATCCAAGGCCTTGTCTTTGTCAACTTTTTTCTTGCTGTAAGTTAACAATGTCATACTCCATGAATCTTTGTTTGCATTATATCCATTAATAATGTGGAAGATGACACATGTTTTATTTTTGTTGGACAATTTGGTTTTGTAGATTTATAACATGGTGGAAAAGGTCTCATCTTTCCAAAATGGTGGCATTTCTTGGTTAATTGACCTTACGACTGCTCATATATACTTTCTACATTCTTCCTTATTTTTAGTGCATTTTAATTTTGGATAACTATAGCGGTAAAAATTTAATCCCTTCCTCTGAACTCCAAATTACAAAACTTAATAACTTCCATTTTTCTTGATTGTGGGCATGCTTAATGACTGAATCATGTTAATAACTTCCATTTTGCTTGATTGTGTGCAGTTGAATAAGGGACAAAAAATGTTACTGGCCTCAAATAAAAAATAAAATCTATGATTTTTGAAATAAAAGGATTAGAAAAAATCTTAATAAAACTTAAACATCATGAATGACAATTATATGGCATTTGACACAAAGAGAAATGTGGTAGGGTATAATCCAATCAAAGTTACATCAAAAAATTGGAAAATTTTGTGTTAGCTTTTTTGTTTCAGATTTTGTGAGAATCTACAATTAGTAACAAAGTTCTGTATATACACAAATAGTTACATGTAAGTGGATAAACATCATGAATAACAATTATATGGTGGTTGACAGTTCTCCCGATTGTGCATAGATTAATGACATTTTTCTGGCTATTTTGTAGGTGAATCTGGTGGTCAACATGTGATTGTTTTGACTATTATATGTGACAACCCGATATTTCAACTCTTTGTAACGACCAAAATGGATCAAGTATTGTAACCACTTCTGAATAATAAAAATTTACTTTCCTAATAAAATGTACAAATAAGTTCTATTTAATTTCCTTCTATGATTAAATGTCTTTGAACCATGATCGTATGTGAAAAGAATGCCCAAATCCGACTTCATATAGCGAAGTTATGATTTTTCCAAGTTCGGCTTAGCAACAGACAGCTAAAAACTCGAATCGGAGATCGAGCGACTTTTGGCCGGAATGACCTAAACGAGAATCGAAGGTCTCGACAATGGTATTCCAGCGGTAAAGAGTCTGGCAAAAACCGACATCAGATAAAGAAGTTATGAATTTTCAAAGAAATTCCTTAAACACGATGGGTTTTTAATAAATAATAAAAAAAATATAATTTCGGAATTTGCCGACGGAGTCTAAACGAAAGTTGTAGAGCGTAGTCTCACCTACGCGAGGATATAAAGACCATCGAAAACGGAGTTCGTATGAAGAAGATATGAATTTTTGAAGTTTATTAAATAAATTAATTATTTATTTTATTCAAAATTCGGATATTATCCGAAGGGGAGTCAGCGTTCTCAGCCGATGTACGCGCTGCGTACCCCTGTACGCCCCGCGTAACCGAGAGGATTGGCCTCTGATCGTCTATGTCGCGCTATCCGAAGAAACCGACCCGTCCGACCCGTCCGAAGCCCCGACCCGTCCGACCCGCCGTCCCATCCGACCCGCGTACCCAGCAACCCGTCCCATCCGAACCGAGGCAGTCGAGGCTTCGGTCATGCATGACGTACGCCTACGCGCTGCGTACGAGCGTACGCCCCGCGTACCGAGGCAGACCAGCCTTACTATAAATAGGATGCGAGGGTTTCCAAAGAAAGGGCTCATTTCTCTTCTCTCTCTCTCTCAACTTTGCCTCGTTTTCCGTGTCCGTTCAAACCCGAAGCTCTGGTCTTTTTGGCTCAAGTCCCGAAGGTCGATTTTACTCCCGAGATTCTCGAGAATCCCGAGGAAAATCCGTTTCCCGAGACAAAACTCTGCCCGGTTTTCCATCTCGCTATCTCCAAAACTTTCAAGTGAGTTTCATACCCCTTAATCAACCGTTTTAATTATTCTAAATACTTTTATATGCTTTCAAGGGGGGGATTACAAGTAAAACACACGAGTATTATCGTGTGTTACATAAAGAAACTCTTTTATATATTGTTATATATTCAAATCACGTGCGATTTATAAACCTTTAAGGAACTTTTATATATATATAACATATGTTACAATAGCATTCGAACTTTTAAAATATAAAGTTGTTGTAATGCCTGTATAAAACTAAACTGTTCTTAGATTATTCTTTTCTATCTTAGACTCTACACCAAAAATCTATGCTTTCATAAACAAGTGATTCTTTTTCTAGGTATTTCTAAACAAACAAGACACACTTTTTGAAAACTATAATAGGTATAGTTTACGAACAGATTTCTAACTCTTATGTACTAAGAAGCATATATTTCAAGAAGTTTACTTTCGTATACAAGAACAAATGTAACATTTTAACAAGTAGATCTGTTTTTATACCACGGTTTTGTGAGACACTAACTTCATGTACGTTCGAGTACACATTTCAAGTCTTGTATTATATACCAGAATCCCTTGGAGGGGGAGCATGGTGTTTGTGTATAGATCTATACGGGCTTGACAACCCGCGCCCTGACTGTTAGCTGCAGTCCACCGTTTGGGGTGACAAACGTCATAACATTCCAACGCCTGAAGAACGTTGTGTATAGGCATTCAGAGTCAATAGTATGGTTATAAAACTCACAAGGGGTATTAAAAATGCATTGATTTACAAGGTTTTCAAACTCATTGGTTATTTTACATTTACATACATTTTGGCAACAAACATTGGTCTTGAGTGAAGGCTACTTTTATACTAGTAGAAAATATAGGATTTTCTAAACACAAACAAACAAAGATAAAACATTTCATTTCATTCAAACATTGTCACTTAAATACTTATGAAATTCACCAGCTTAAATGCTGATCTACTCTTTCAAAATTACTTGTATGTCCTAGGAAATCAGTAATTTCAGGTATTCATTTCGTTTTTGATGAAGGGATGCTGCGGCGCCAGTTTAATCTCGTATTTTTACATCATATTGTAATTGGGTTTTGAACATGTAACTTTTGACAAATGTAAACTTTCAATTATATATATGATGGTTGTATTGCTTTCTTTACTATGTATTCATTTGTTACGTTACCACATGAAGTCATCCGCCCCCGAACGTTTCCGCCGTTCAGGTTTGGGGGTGTGACAGATTGGTATCAGAGCAATGTTTATAGTGAACTAAGTATATCGAACCACATAAGATATACAAACTATAAATGCTTAAGGGACTAATACTCTCTGACAAAACAAATTTTCTTTTTACACTTAAACAACATTTCGTTCAACTTAAATTGATAGTTCATTTAAGTACAATTACATGCATACCACAAACTATTTTCATGTTATACAACTATACAAGTATTTAGACAAGTTGACACTACGATTGAGACTCGATATATGTAATCAGATTTTGGACAAATATAGCATGATCAACTATATTTGCCCAAGATTGGACCAACGTATATCGAGGAATGATCGTAGTAAGCAACAAGTCAAAACTTACCAAACCATTACAAGAATCAAACACAAGAATTTAAATACTATAGGAGTATTTGCTATCTAAACTAGTTTAACTTACATGTTTTACATGTTCCGACTTTATTCAATTCTTATAACCCTATTTCTCGTACAGTCAAATGGCTGGATTTCACCACCCTGGCGAACCATACTTTCCCAACCAAGGCAACGGAGGATGGATCGAAGATGATCCCGAAGAGGACGAGGAACCCATAGAAGTGGGTGATGACTCCAGTACCGACTCAGAGCCGGAAGTTATCGATCCACCACCCATTCAACCTCCCGTCTTCGTAAGGAACTTTCAAGGACCGACTCCCGTCTGGGGAAGTCACCTCCACCATTGGAGCCAACAGCAAAACCTACGCCCTCCCTACGGCATGTGCCGGGACTTCTATGATGTCCGCGGCGGAGGTTCGGCTGATCGAGCACTCCCGGTAATGGTGGGAAAGTTAGCCAATCAGTCCTATCAGTCTGGAGTACAAGCTAGTCGACTCCGGGATATCAACGTGGAAGTGCAGGTTCACACTTCTGACATCCGTAGGCTGGACAAGATGCAAGACAACGCTCAATTCCAAACCGAAGCGTTTCAAGCGCAAATGATTGCAGCCCTCGCCGAACTAAGGGAACAACAAGCCGCTTTCGATAGGCGTCTAATGGAGTCAAAGAAATCAGATACGGAGTCAAGCTCCAAGCGCAACCTTCGACGCAAGTAGTGCTTGTCAAGGACTCAAATTTTGTTATAGCTTAGGACCTCGGCTAAAAGTTTTTAAATTTCTCGAACTTTGTAATCGGAGACCCTTATAGGGGTCAAATTTTCATGATCGTTGTAACAACTTTTATATTAATATAAGTGGCACTATTACTACTATGTTGAGTATTTCGTTCGAACCTTGAATGGTCTTTGTGAACCCAAATACTTGTTTCATACCTTCAGTCTTACAAATAACTTTCATTCTTCTATTTTAAGACTCATACTATCATCTGTTGTTGAACTATAGCGATTTAGTTCATGAGACACATACATTTTCCATTCTATGAAATTCTTATCCTTGTCTTTTCAATCTATAGTTGAAGGATGCCTCCGCGTAGGAATCCAAGGCGAAACAACGGTGAGGAAGCACCTATACCACCACCACCTCCACCACCCCAATTTGATGCTGTAATGTTTCAAGCAGCAGTCACCCCAGCGGTGGCAGCTGCCATGTCACAGATCAATAACTCAAGTGCTAATGGCTCGGGATCTGGCACACACCCATCCAACCATGGCGAGAGTCATGGACCAACTCGAGAATGCACCTATAAGGACTTCACTAATGCCAAGCCCCGGATGTTTTATGGTACTGGTGGTGTGATGGCCCTGAGGCAGTGGATTGAAAGGACGGAGGCAGTCTTTGAAATCTGCTCCTGCCCCGAGCACAGCAAGGTCAAATTTGCAACTTTCACCCTTCTCGATAAAGCTTTAACTTGGTGGAATGGCCACGTTAAAGTACTTACCCTAATCGTGGCGAACTCCATAAGCTGGGAGAGCTTGAAGGCCATGATGATGAGAGAATACTGCCCACGGGGAGAAATTCAAAAGCTTGAACACGAGCTATGGACTCTCGGAATGGTGGGTACCGACATCGCTACTTATACCAACAGATTCTGCGAACTGGCAATCCTTTGTCCAGATATGATTGCTCCCGAGAGCAAGAAGATAGAAAGGTACATCTGGGGACTGACGCCCCAAATGCGATCAAGCGTGTTAGCTTCTAAACCTGACACCTTTGAAAGTGCTAAGGAACTGGCACAATCTCTGATCGACTACGGAGGTCATCAGAACTCAACCACTTCTACACCAGCACCACAGAAAGCAAACAACAACAACAACAACAACAACAACAACTACAACAACAACAACAACAACAACAATGGCAGGAAGAGAGCCTGGATTAAAGGGAAGGGTGGGTCTTCCCAAGAATCCGCAAAGAAACAACTGGTGTCAGTAAATGCTGCCATTGTACCTGCTACAGCCCCTACAAATACCTACCCAACAAAGCCCTATATAGGCAACCTTCCAAAATGCACCAAATGCAATTACCACCACCATGGACCTTGTCGAGATATGCAGTGCGCCAACTGCAGCAGGAAAGGACACACAGCCCGTTTCTGCAAGGAACCCGCAAAGCCGATCACTCGAGTTCCCGATGCGGGTGTAGGGCAGGCTTGCTACGGTTGTGACGAGGTGGGCCACTACAAGAGAAACTGTCCTAAGGCAGCAGGCACCAGAGGTGTGGGACGAGTTTTGGCAATAGGCCACGACGAAGCTGTAGCTGACCCAACTATAGTTGCTGGTACGTTCCTTCTCGATAATTCATACGCATGCATATTATTCGATAGTGGAGCGGAGAGAAGCTTCGTGAGTCAAAACTTTATTCATTTACTTAAACCTAAACCTAGCAGGTTAGAAAATTCATTCACTGTAGAGATGGCTAATGGAAAAACCGAAAACACAAATTGCATATACATGGGCTGTACGTTAACATTAGACGGCCATTCTTTCCCAATCAATCTCATGCCGGTTCAAATTAAAAGTTTCGACGTCATAGTCGGCATGGATTGGTTGAGTCTTCTTCGCGCCGACATCATGTGCTTTGAGAAAGCAGTCCGTCTTAACCTCCCTAACAACGAAACATTAGTTATCTACGACGACAAATCTAGTGCAAACCTTCGCATCATTTCGTGCATCCAAGCTCGAAAGTGCTTGCGGAAGGATTGTCGAGCATTCCTAGCGCACATCGTCGATACAAGTCAAGAACTGAAGGACATCAAGAGCATCTCGGTAGTACGCGACTTTCCCGATATCTTTCCAGAAGAACTACCAGGATTACCACCGCAACGCCAAGTCGAGTTCAGAATCGACTTAATTCCAGGAGCTACCCCAGTAGCGAAGTCGCCTTATCGTCTTGCACCAGCAGAGATGCAGGAACTCTCCAGTCAGCTTAATGAACTCCTTCACAAAGGATTCATAAGACCAAGTTTCTCACCTTGGGGAGCACCGGTCTTGTTTGTAAAGAAGAAAGACGGATCGTTCCGCATGTGCATTGACTATAGAGAGCTGAACAAACTTACTGTCAAGAACCGCTATCCTCTACCCCGTATTGACGACCTATTTGATCAACTTCAAGGGGCGAACTACTTCTCCAAAATAGACCTGCGATCCGGATATCACCAATTACGAGTTCTAGAGGGGGACATTCCAAAGACAGCTGTCCGAACTCGTGATGGACACTACGAATTCGTGGTGATGCCGTTCGGATTAACCAATGCACCAGCATTATTTATGGACCTAATGAATAGGGTATGTCGCCCTTACTTGGATCAGTTCGTCATCGTCTTTATCGATGATATACTTATCTACTCTCGAAGTGATGAAGAGCATAGTCAGCACCTACGAAAAGTCCTAGAAACACTGCGAACGGAGAAACTCTATGCGAAGTTCTCTAAATGCGAATTTTGGATTCGAAGAGTCGAATTTTTAGGTCACGTTGTTAGCGAGAAAGGTATACACGTGGACCCCTCCAAAATTAAGGCTATTGAGAACTGGTCGGCACCAAAGACACCTACAGAAATTCGTCAATTTCTAGGTCTAGCTGGCTACTATCGCAGATTCATAAAGAACTTTTCGAGCATTGCGAAACCTCTTACTTCATTAACCCAGAAAGGTGTGGCCTTTGACTGGGAAGCGAAACAAGAGAAGGCATTCCAGACACTAAAGCAGGCCTTGTGCACCGCACCGATACTATCCCTCCCCGAAGGGATAGAAGACTTCGTAGTGTATTGCAATGCTTCAAATCAAGGACTTGGTTGTGTTCTTATGCAGAGAGGGAAGGTTATCGCTTATGCCTCCCGACAGCTTAAGACACATGAAGTGAACTATACGACACACGACCTCGAGTTAGGAGCAGTGGTATTTGCTCTGAAGATCTGGAGGCACTACTTATACAGAACAAAGAGTACTATATTCACCGATCACAAGAGCCTTCAACACATTTTCGATCAGAAGGAACTCAACATGCGACAACGACGACGGGTTGAGTTACTGAATGAATACGAATGCGAAATTCGTTATCATCCTGGCAAGGCCAACGTAGTAGCCGACGCCCTCAGTCGAAAGGAATACACTGGTTGGAGGGTCAAATCTCTGACCATGACTATCCATTCCCACTTATCCACACAAATTAAGGAAGCACAATTGGAAGCTTTGCAACCTAAAAATGTGGCGGGTGAATCCCTGCGAGGAATGAAGAAGAATTTAGAAGTCAAGGGTGGCGGAGCCTACTATCTCATGGACCGAATCTGGACCCCAAATCATGGTGGTTTCAGAAACGTAGTCATGACCGAGGCTCACAACTCAAGATATTCCGTTCACCCGGGTTCAGATAAAATGTATCTAGATCTTAAGAAACTGTACTGGTGGCCTAACATGAAAGCAGAAATTGCTACCTTCATGAGTAAATGTCTTACTTGCGCTAAGGTTAAGGTCGAGTATCAGAAACCGTCCGGACTACTACAACAACCAGAGATACCGGAATGGAAATAGGAGCGGATTACTATGGAATTCATAACCAAGTTACCCAAGACGACAAGTGGACTCGATACCATATGGGTCATTGTCGACAGATAGACCAAATCCGCACATTTCCTACCCATCAAGGAGACTGACAAAATGGAGAAGCTTACAAGAACTTACTTAAGGGAAGTAGTGCTACTGCATGGTGTTCCAATATCCATTATCTCCGATCGAGATAGTAGATTCACTTCAAGATTCTGGCAGTCACTACAAAGTTCCCTGGGAACTAGGCTAGACATGAGTACAGCCTACCACCCACAGACAGACGGACAAAGTGAGAGAACAATACAAACTTTAGAAGACATGCTGAGAGCCTGCGTGATTGACTTTGGAAAGGCATGGGATATTCATTTACCCCTTGTTGAATTTTCATACAACAATAGTTATCATACAAGCATAAAGGCTGCTCCGTTTGAAGCCCTCTATGGTCGAAAGTGCAGATCCCCTCTGTGCTGGACTGAAGTTGGCGATACCCAGTTAGCTAGAGGAAGAGTTCCTGAAAGCACTCTCACAGGTCCGGAGATCATACGTGAAACAACAGAGAAGATCGTTCAGATTCGTGAACGATTAAAAGCCTCAAGAGACCGACAGAAAAGCTACGCTGACCAAAGGAGGAAACCTTTGGAATTCCAGGTAGGAGACCACGTCTTATTAAAGGTCTCACCGTGGAAGGGTTTAATACGATTTGGAAAGCGTGGGAAACTAAATCCATGATACATAGGGCCTTTCGAGATTCTTGCCAGAATTGGCCCTGTGGCTTACAAGCTTAACTTCCTCGCGAACTTAGTAACATCCATCCAACCTTCCACGTCTCAAACTTGAAAAAGTGCTTGTCCGACGACACTCTTGTTATTCCACTCGACGAGATCGAGATCAACGAGAGCCTCAACTTTGTGGAAGAACCAGTAGAAATCATGGACCGAGAGGTCAAACAAACAAAACAAAGTCGCATACCCATCGTGAAGGTTCGCTGGAACGCCAAGCGGGGACCCGAATTCACATGGAAACGCGAGGATCAGATGAAACAAAAGTACCCTCATCTCCTTCTTATTCACTAGTATCTTTACTACTTTAAATTTCGGGACGAAATTCTCTCTAACGGGGGGATGATGTGACAACCCGATATTTCAACTCTTTGTAACGACCAAAATGGGTCAAGTATTGTAACCACTTCTGAATAATAAAAATTTACTTTCATAATAAAATGTACAAATAAGTTCTATTTAATTTCCTTCTATGATTAAATGTCTTTGAACCATGATCGTACGTGAAAAGAACGCCCAAATCCGACTTCATATAGCGAACTTATGATTTTTCCAAGTTCGGCTTAGCAACAGACAGCTAAAAACTCGAATCGGAGATCGAGCGACTTTTGGCCGGAATGACCTAAACGAGAATCGAAGGTCTCGACAATGGTATTCCAGCGGTAAAGAGTCTGGCAAAAACCGACATCAGATAAAGAAGTTATGAATTTTCAAAGAAATTCCTTAAACACGATGGGTTTTTAATAAATAATAAAAAAAATATAATTTCGGAATTTGCCGACGGAGTCTAAATGAAAGTTGTAGAGCGTAGTCTCACCTACGCGAGGATATAAAGACCATCGAAAACGGAGTTTGTATGAAGAAGATATGAATTTTTGAAGTTTATTAAATAAATAAATTATTTATTTTATTTAAAATTCGGATATTATCCGAAGGGGAGTCAGCGTTCGCAGCCGATGTACGCGCTGCGTACCCCTGTACGCCCCGCGTAACCGAGAGGATTGGCCTCTGATCGTCCACGTCGCGCTATCCGAAGAAACCGACACGTCCTACCCGTTCGAAGCCCCGACCCGCCGTCCCATCCGACCCGCGTACCCAGCAACCTGTCCCATCCGAACCGAGGCATTCGAGGCTTCGGTCATGCATGACGTACACGTACGCGCTGCGTACGAGCGTACGCCCCGCGTACCGAGGCAGACCAGCCTTACTATAAATAGGATGCGAGGGTTTCCAAAGAAAGGGCTCATTTCTCTTCTCTCTCTCTCTCAACTTTGCCTCGTTTTCCGTGTCCATTCAAACCCGAAGCTCTGGTCTTTTTGGCTCAAGTCCCGAAGGTCGATTTTACTCCCGAGATTCCCGAGAATCCTGAGGAAAATCCGTTTCCCGAGACAAAACTCTGCCCGGTTTTCCATCTCGCTATCTCCAAAACTTTCAAGTGAGTTTCATACCCCTTAATCAACCGTTTTAATTATTCTAAATACTTTTATATGCTTTCAAGGGGGGGATTACAAGTAAAACACACGAGTATTATCGTGTGTTACATAAAGAAACTCTTTTATATATTGTTATATATTCAAATCACATGCGATTTATAAACCTTTAAGGAACTTTTATATATATATATAACATATGTTACAATAGCATTCGAACTTTTAAAATATAAAGTTGTTGTAATGCCTGTATAAAACTAAACTGTTCATAGATTATTCTTTTCTATCTTAGACTCTACACCAAAAATCTATGCTTTCATAAACAAGTGATTCTTTTTCTAGGTATTTCTAAACAAACAAGACACACTTTTTGAAAACTATAATAGGTATAGTTTACGAACAGATTTCTAACTCTTATGTACTAAGAAGCATATATTTCAAGAAGTTTACTTTCGTATACAAGAACAAATGTAACATTTTAACAAGTAGATCTGTTTTTATACCACGGTTTTGTGAGACACTAACTTCATGTACGTTCGAGTACACATTTCAAGTCTTGTATTATATACCAGAATCCCTTGGAGGGGGAGCATGGTGTTTGTGTATAGATCTATACGGGCTTGACAACCCGCGCCCTGACTGTTAGCTGCAGTCCACCATTTGGGGTGACAAACGTCATAACATTCCAACGCCTGAAGAACGTTGTGTATAGGCATTCAGAGTCAATAGTATGGTTATAAAACTCACAAGGGGTATTAAAAATGCATTGATTTACAAGGTTTTCAAACTCATTGGTTATTTTACATTTACATACATTTTGGAAACAAACATTGGTCTTGAGTGAAGGCTACTTTTATACTAGTAGAAAATATAGGATTTTCTAAACACAAACAAACAAAGATAAAACATTTCATTTCATTCAAACATTGTCACTTAAATACTTATGAAATTCACCAGCTTAAATGTTGATCTACTCTTTCAAAATTACTTGTATGTCCTAGGAAATCAGTAAATTCAGGTATTCATTTCGTTTTTGATGAAGGGATGCTGCGGCGCCAGTTTAATCTCGTATTTTTACATCATATTTTAATTGGGTTTTGAACATGTAACTTTTGACAAATGTAAACTTTCAATTATATATATGATGGTTGTATTGCTTTCTTTACTATGTATTCATTTGTTACGTTACCACATGAAGTCATCCGCCCCCGAACGTTTCCGCCGTTCAGGTTTGGGGGTGTGACAGATTGGTATCAGAGCAATGTTTATTGTGAACTAAGTATATCGAACCACATAAGATATACAAACTATAAATGCTTAAGGGACTAATACTCTCTGACAAAACAAATTTTCTTTTTACACTTAAACAACATTTCGTTCAACTTAAATTGATAGTTCATTTAAGTACAATTACATGCATACCACAAACTATTTTCATGTTATACAACTATACAAGTATTTAGACAAGTTGACACTACGATTGAGACTCGATATATGTAATCAGATTTTGGACAAATATAGCATGATCAACTATATTTGCCCAAGATTGGACCAACGTATATCGAGGAATGATCGTAGTAAGCAACAAGTCAAAACTTACCAAACCATTACAAGAATCAAACACAAGAATTTAAATACTATAGGAGTATTTGCTATCTAAACTAGTTTAACTTACATGTTTTACATGTTCCGACTTTATTCAATTCTTATAACCCTATTTCTCGTACAGTCAAATGGTTGGATTTCACCACCCTGGCGAGCCATACTTTCCCAACCAAGGCAACGGAGGATGGATCGAAGATGATCCCTTATATATGGGAGTAGTCCCCCTTCCTTCATTCCTTTCTCCTCTTGGTAGCACACTACTTCTTCTCTCTTAAGTTTCTTCAACCGTGAAGTCTCTAAGGCTTCAAAAACATCAGTATTCCATCCTCTAGCTTGTTAGACTTGAAAGACCTCTTGATTCAAGCCTTGGTTCATCAAATTCCATCATGTTCTTCACCCCTTTGAAGGAGTACAACCGCACACCCCTTTGTACGACCGTACACCCCCTTAAAAGCTCTCCAAAGTGAGATTTTGGCCCCTAACTTCAAGTGGAACGTGATCTTAGCCTTAATGCACCTAAGAGTCGACAACTTGGGCATGAACATGAAGAGTGTACGGCCGCACAACCCTTTGTACCGCCGCACACACACACTAGGGCCGTAAACCCACTTTGATGAACATTTTAGGCCTCAAACTTGCATTACAACCAAGCATGGGACATAGAATACTTCCTTGATGCTTCTTAGGGCCTTGAAATAATTCAACATACACTATTTTTCATGAGTTTATGACCGTACACTAATGGGCTGCACACCTAGGCCCATACACAACCTTAGGGTGGCCGTACACCTGCTTCACTGAATCCCATGTGGTTTTAACACTTAGTACAAGTGTTTCCAAGTCCTTAGGGTGTTTTCCTATCATGTGTAAGTCGTAAAATACCCTAAATTGAATCACATATATGTGCTATCACATATAATAGGATCCAATTGAGTTCGAGGTTTCACCTGACACTCAGCATCTCACATCGATCTTCATACAAACCACTCACTCGAGGTGAGTTCATACCCCTACGCTTTTACGATCTTAAACGTTTTCAGGGGGGAATACAAGCCAAATACAAATGGTTTTGTGAACTAATACAAAAGGAGTTTTAAAAAGTATAAAACTTATGCAATTGATACAGACAAACGATTTTCACATTTTTATAAAATGTTTAGATATTTTGTCCCCTTATGTACTATGTTTAGCATAAGGGGAGTTTTCAAAGTGCAACCATGAATGCATAGTTTTCAGATCGATATACAAACCATATATACACTATATACATGCAAACTATAATAGGTATAGTTTGGGTTTTTCAGTACACTGAGTTATACATTGCTAAACATATAAACTATGGAAGATATAGTTTATGATATACATTGCTACGAGAGTACAACATCTAATAATTATTTAAGTATAATTATTACCTTATACAACATCCAATGGATTTCAATACAGAACTGCACGTAAACTAGATTATACAAAATTGTGAGACTCTACTTCAAAAAAGTACCCTTTGGTGTACTGAACTGAATCCTAACATAATATAACCAGAGTCTCCTGGAAGGAGAGTGTGAGATTTTTGAATAGATATATTCGGGACTAAAATCCCACACCTGAACTACTAGCTACAGTTAGGCAGGCATGCCGGGAGTGACAAATGCCACAACATCCGACGCCTGAAGAACGTCGTAAAGGTTTCTAGGTCACATCAAGTATGGTTATACGACTCACAATAAGTATAAACTAATCATTTGTTTACGGGACTTCATTCTTCAATGGTTTTATTTTAAGTAATAAAACTACTATACATACTAGTGTTAGTAAGGGTTTTCACACTATACATACTGGTGTTAACCAAGGCTTTCATACTATACACTACTTACAATACTGGTGGTAGCCAGGGATTTTATACAAGAACTTTCATAGGAAACCATACGATATAGCTGGTGGTACAAGGCAGGCATACAAGTACTTTCAGACAAAAGAACAGAATTCAGTAACAAACCTACAATTGGTCTTAGGGTTTAAAACTACGTTTCATTATTTAAGAAAATATTGGATTTTCTTGGAAACATACAAAAATTTCTACACAGTCAATAACAGATTTTCATTACAAAACATGCTTGCAAACTCACCAACTTTATGCTGATACTCTTTCAAAACTGCTTGTATTCTCAGGAAATCAGTAGACAGGTTGTAACAGCCCGGATTCCCAGGTATTATTTATTCTTATAATTTTGGTGTTTTGTGAGGGGACTCGGTGAGTTGGAGCTCAAACTCGACGAGTATGATCGCAGTTTGGGCCCGGGTTCGCGTCCGGACTCGGCGAGTCCAAAAGGTTGACTCAGCGAGTCCATGCTGTTTAATGAAACCCTAATTTCCAGGGTATGAGACCTATTTAAGGGGGATTATGGCCATCATTTGCGGCCACCAACCCCAGAGAGAACCCTAAAGAGTCCTTGAGCGATTTGTGAGAGAGAAGAGGAAGATCCTTGACTATTTGTGGGTGTTTTTGCACATAGAAGAGGATCAAGGTAAGAGGAGACCAAAGAAGGTGCTAATCCCGTGATTTTTGAGCTCAGAGACTTCATTTGAGGTAACCATTCGTTCCTATATCAGTCCTTGGTGTAAATCTTAGAGTTAGGGTTTTTTTTGTGGAAAGATCCATGGAGTAATTGGCCTCTTCCTGAGTTGGTGCTTTAGATCTAGACCCAAAGAGGTCCAGAGACCCTTTTCCCTCAAGCTTTATGAGTGTTAATGGAGGCCATGAGCTTAGAATAGCATTCTAGAGACCACATCATCAAATAAGGCCTTTGGACTTTTGCATGAGCACCAAGATTGTAACTTTACGTGGTGTATGTGCTTGGAAGGACTGGATCTATGGGTTATTGGAACGGATCTGACCTCAGGAGTGAGTTTGAGTTCATGCATGGCATAGACTCGCCGAGTCCGAAGAACAGACTCGGCGAGTAGCATGAAGATTGTCCATAACCACTCAGCGAGTGATCTTGCCGAGTTAAGGGGTCGACACAGTGAGTCAGGGAGAGTCAGAGAGGGTTGACGGGTGGACTGAGTCAAGCTGGAACTCGCTGAGTTGTTCTTGAGACTCGGCGAGTTGAGTCGTGGTGGCCCCGCGATTCATGCCAGGTGGAACTCGTCGAGTCAGGGAAGTACTTGACGTGTCAAGAGAGGATCCTAGGGAGTCAGTGAGCACATATAGACTCGCCGAGTCGCTCTAATGCACTCGCCGAGTCCGGTCAAAGTTGACCGTTGACCGTTGACCAGTGTTGACTTGATAGGGGTAGTCAACCTTAGTTGTGAAAGTGTTAATTAGAGATATATTGTGTTATAGGAGGATTATAGCTCGGGGGATCGAGCGCGAGTGATTTCCGGGATTTGCGAGTTAGCGAGATACGCGAGGTGAGTCTTCTCATTATACTTTACCTTGAGTAGGTAACCAGAGTTATGTGATAGAGTATTTGTATGCTATGTATGTTATGTGTTGTACTACATTATTTCTATGTGATTTATGCTGTGCATGTTTATAGAGTTGGAACCGGAAGGTTCACAGAGTTAGAACTAGAGGGTTCACAGAGAAGGGTCCACGGACCCACAGAGTTATAGCCTCGTGTGGCTAATATATGTTGTGTGTGGCATTTTGGGGAACTCACTAAGCTTTGTGCTTACAGTGTTGGTGTTATTTGTTTCAGGTACTGGTGATGACCGTGGGAAGGCTCCGACTTGATCAGTACATACACACGAGATTTTATGTTATCAGATCTTGGGAATTTTATATAGCATGGATTGAGTTTCAAACATTAATGTTTTTATGAATGTTAAACGGTTTGTGTTTTTATAAAATGTGAAAAATTGTTTTGAAATTTACGGTGTTACAAGTTGGTATCAGAGCCTTGGTTTGAGGGATTCGAGTACACCTTCGGGCGTATTTGAACTCAAACTGAGGATTTGAGAGGTATTTTCAAAAAGAGTAAAAGATTTTTTGAAAAACGCAGAGCAGAGTTGTGTGTACGATCAGTCCGCGCCCGAACGATGATTTCCCAAAATACCCTCATGTTATGCGATATTGATATTGATATGATGTATTCTCATGCTAGAGTAGGCTAGGTACTCCTATTAGGACTAGAGTGGCCTGATTTGTGATGCCTTAGCCTAAGAAGAGGTGAGCTGCTATGAGATGCTTGAGAGTGAGTAGGTAGCAGTGAGGGGCTTGTGAGAGATCTGTTTAAGAGTGGATTATGCATGATAGAGTACTTGGAAATTGGAATCCGAAGAGGAGGACTTGGGGTGTATTCTGATATGGTGCAGACAGTAGTATTGGGCCCGTACTACTGAAAGCACTGGGGCGGAGTACAACCCAAGTACGAATCTTTGGAATACCAAGGATCAAGGAGGAATGAGTTGTCGAGTGTGAGTATACTCGAATAGATTCTAATTTATCGTATGTTGTATTTTAGAGGTAGATCATGGTGAGGACACGTCTTATGCCTGAGAGCAGTGGGACCAGTGATGAGGAGATCCACCGGATCATCCATGAGGAGGTGGCTGCGGCCATCAGGTCAGAGATACTAGAGATGTTTGGGTCTATTAAGACCACGTTGATTGAGACCTTCGACGAGCATTATGTTGCTCTTTCTGAGGCTGCTGTTGTAGCGGCCACCGCAGCTGTTGCTGCCGCGAGGCCGCAAGGTGGTGATGCGTTGCTGTTCCGGAGTTCAGCAACACAAAACCGCCGGAGTTTGATGGGACCCAGGACCCGGTGGTGGCTATGAGAGGGATTTCTAATATAGAGAGGTGTTTCTTCACTTGCTCATCTCCTAAGCATCTGAGAGTACGGTTCGTGCTGAACTAGCTTCGCTTGGGAGCGAAGGACTGGTGGAAGTTTGTGACGGTGCACTTTACGCCTACTGAGCTTGCGGCGGTGACCTAGGAGAGGTTCACTGCCATGTTCCGAGAAGAGTACGTTCCCCAGGTGGAGAGGGAGCATTTGGCCCAGGAGTTTCTGACCCTCAAGCAGGGTACTGAGTCTGTTACGGTGATTACCAGGATGTTCCATGAGAGGACGATGTTCTGCCCTGAGCACGTGTCCACGGAGCAGGCACGTATGAGCCGATATCTGAGTATCTTGAGGCGAGACATTCGGGAGTTCGTGGCGAACTCCTCGTACCAGACATTTGCCGAGCCTCAGACAAATGCCCGGAAGAGGGAGATTGAGCTAGAGACTCAGGCCAGGGAGGAGGCGGAGTCTTAGGGGAGGGATCGGCGACCGGCGCAGTCTCAGCCGGCAGCCAAGCGGGCCAAGCCCGCTGATCCCAAATCAGGGAGCCAGAAGGGCCGCACTTGTGGTAAGTACGACAAGAGTCATGAGGGAGTCTGTAGAGCGAAATCTTACTACAAGTGTGGCAAGGAGGGGCATATGGCCAAGGACTGCCCAAGGGGTTTGCAGTGTGTTTCCACTGCAACCAGACCAGACACCGGAAGGCAGAGTGTCCGCAATTGCGAGGATCATCTTAGGGAGCACCTCAGGGATCTACCCCTGCCACCATCAGAGCTACCGAGAGTCGACCAGTGAAGGCCGAGGCGCCGAGGGCACGAGGGAGGGCCTTTCAGTTGACCGCGGAGGAGGTTCGTGCTGCGCCCGATGTCGTGGCTGGTATGTATTCTTTCGTGTATTTATTTTGATGTTGAGATATTATGCTTATATTATGTTATGCGTAGGTGCTTTCCTTGTGAATTTTGTACCTGCCTTAGTGTTATTTGACTCGGGTGCGAGTCGGTCTTTTGTGTCTTTGGCCCTTAGTCAGCATATCAGTGTTAGTCGTGAGGCATTGAGTCGGCCTCTGAGAGTTCCCATAGCTGACGAGAGGGTGATATATGCCACAGAGGTTCTCCGAGGATGCGTGTTAGAGATTTTTGGTGTTGAGTTCCCGATTGATTTGGTTCCTATATCGATGGGTGATGTCTGTGTCATTGTGGGCATGGACTGGTTGAGCCGATTCGGTGCGGTTATCGACTGCGAGCGACAACTGGTGACCATACGAGACCCTAGTGGGGGAGTTCTTACGGTGTACGGCGAGGGTACACGTTCTGGATCAGCGTTTTGTTCGGCCGCTAGGGTGAGGCAGTGTCTGCAGCAGCGCTGTAAGGGTTTTGTGGCGTATGTGATGGATACACGAGTGGATCCCGAGAGGCCGAGGTCAGTTGAGGAGGTTCCGATAGTACCTGAGTTCCCAGATGTATTTCCAGAGGAGTTGTCGGGTGTGCCTCCTATGAGGCAAGTGGAGTTCAGTATTGATTTGGTTCCGGGGGCCGCGCCTATCGCTAAGGTGCCTTATCGCCTTGCACCTCCTGAGATGCAAGAGGTATCCTCGCAGCTTCAGGAGCTGCTGGGGAAGGGGTTTATTCGGCCGAGCAGCTCGCCGTGGGGAGCGCCTATTCTGTTTGTCAAGAAGAAGGATGGTTCACACCGGATGTGCATTGATTACCGGGAGTTGAACAAGCTGACGGTCAAGAACCGTTACCCCTTGCCGAGGATCGATGATTTGTTCGATCAGTTACAGGGAGCATCTTGGTTCTCCAAGATCGATTTGAGGTCTGGATATCATCAGGTGAGGGTGCGAGATGAGGACATCCAGAAGACAGCTTTTAGGACGCGTTATGGGCATTACGAGTTTGTGGTGATGCCTTTCAGGCTCACCAATGCCCCGGCAGTGTTCATGGATCTCATGAACCGAGTGTGTAGGCCGATGCTGGATCGGTCAATGATTGTATTCATCGATGACATTTTGGTATATTCGAGATCTAGAGACCAGCATGAGGATCATTTGAGGGAGATCCTCGGAGTTTTGAGGTCGGAGAGGCTTTATGCCAAATTCACCAAGTGTGATTTCTGGTTGCGAGAGGTCCAGTTCCTGGGTCATCTCGTTAACCAGAAAGGGATATTGGTCGACCCGGCCAAAGTTGAGGCGATGATGAGTTGGGAGGTGCCGAGGTCCCCCTCCGAGATCAGGAGTTTCCTAGGGTTGGTAGGTTATTATCAGAGATTTATCAGGGACTTCTCCTAGGTCGCGGTGCCGCTCACCAGGTTGAACCGGAAGGGTATCGCTTTTTCATGGGGCCCCGAGCAGCAGGCCTCCTTTGAGACGCTTCGCCAAAGGTTATGCGAAGCCCCGGTGTTAGCCCTCCCGGAAGGGATGGAGGACTTTGTGGTATACTGTGATGCATCGATCTTGGGGTTGGGAGCGGTGCTGATGCAGAGAGGGCATGTGATAGCATATGCATCGAGGCAGCTGAAGCCTCATGAGACGAGATATCTCACCCATGATCTAGAGTTGGGGGCAGTGGTGTTCGCCCTCAAGATTTAGCGTCACTACCTGTATGGGGTTCGGTGTACGATATACACGGACCATAAGAGGTTGAAGTATTTGATGGATCAGCCCAACCTAAATATGCGTTAGAGAAGGTGGTTGGATGTGGTCAAGGATTATGATTGTGAGATCCTATACCACCCATGCAAGGCTAATGTTGTAGCCAATGCACTGAGCCATAGGGCGGAGAGCACCCCGATGCGGGATGTATGTTTGAGGTTGACCGTGATAGCTCCAGTGTTGGACGCCATTCGTGGGGCACAGGCCGAGGCTGTGCAACCTGGGATGCAGAAGAAAGAGCGAGTTGTTGGATTGATTTCAAAGTTCGTTACCGATGGTCGGGGGCTTATGACATTCCAGGGGCGTATCTGGGTGCCGTTTGTGGGAGGAACGCGTACCATTTTGAAGGAGGAGGCTCATCGGTCAAAATTTTCGATCCATCCGGGGGCCACTAAGATGTATTTGGACCTGAGGAAAGAGTATTGGTGGCCCTGTATGAAGAGGGATGTTGCGTGGTTCGTTGAGAGGTGCTTGACCTGCCGTAGGGTTAAGGCCGAGCACCAGAGACCGCATGGTAAGTTGCAGCCGTTGGAGGTTCCCAAATGGAAGTGGGAACAAATCACCATGGATTTTATCTCCAAATTGCCAAGGACTGCTAGGGGAGTTGATGCAATTTGGGTGATTGTGGACAGGTTGACGAAGAGCGCTCACTTCCTCCCTATCAGCGAGAGTTCTTCCGCAGAGAAGTTAGCAGAGATGTATGTGAGGGAAGTGGTATCTCGGCATGGGGTGCCGATCTCGATTGTCTCAGACCGGGATGTACGTTTCACTTCCATATTTTGGAGGAAGTTTCATGAGGAGTTGGGTACTAGGCTGCATTTTAGTACCGCATATCAGCCCAAGACGGACGGGCAGAGTGAGCGGACGATTCAGACGCTCGACGACATGCTCCAGGCATGTGTGTTGGATTTCAGGGGAAGTTGGGATACGTACTTGCCCTTGGCAGAGTTTTCCTACAACAACAGCCATCATTCGAGCATTGGTATGCCGCCATTTGAGCTGCTGTATGGGAGGAGGTGTCGGACCCCCATTTGTTGGGGAGAGGTTGGACAGCGCGTGATGGGCAGTACAGAGATCGTGCTTCAGACGACAGAGCAGATCCAGTAGGTCAGGCAGAGGTTGTTGACTGCTCAGAGTCGTCAGAAGAGTTATGCGGACAGACGCCGGTCCGAGCTTGAGTTTCAGGTCGGGGACTTTGTGCTCCTGAAGGTCTTTCCATGGAAAGGAGTGATTCGATTCAGGAAGAGGGGCAAGTTGGGGCTCCGATTTATTGGTCCATTCCGAGTGATCGCGAGGGTAGGCCGGGTAGCCTATCGTTTGGAATTGCCAGCAGAGTTGGGGCAGATTCACGACACTTTCCATGTGTCGCAGCTACGGAAGTGTATAGCCGATGAGTCGGCAGTGATTCCATTAGAGGATATTCAGGTGGATGCGAGCCTGAATTATGCTGAAAGACCAGTGGCAATCAGAGATCGGAAAATCAAGGTTCTGAGGAACAAGGAGGTACCCTTGGTTTTGGTTCAGTGGCAGCATCGGAAGGGGTCCGAGATGACCTGGGAACCGGAGTGTGAGATGTGTGAGCAGCATCCGGAATTATTTGCAGAGCGAGACTTCGAGGGCGAAGTCTAGTTCTAGTGGGGGAGAATTGTAACAGCCCGGATTCCCAAGTATTATTTATTCTTATAATTTTGGTGTTTTGTGAGGGGACTCGGCGAGTTGGAGCTCAAACTCGCCGAGTATGATCGCGGTTTGGGCCCAGGTTCGCGTCCGGACTCGGCGAGTCCACGCTGTTTAATGAAACCCTAATTTCCAGGGTATGAGACCTATTTAAGGGGGCTTATGGCCATCATTTGCAGCCACCAACCCCAGAGAGAACCCTAAAGAGTCCTTGAGCGATTTGTGAGAGGGAAGAGGAAGATCCTTGAATATTTGTGGGTGTTTTTGCACATAGAAGAAGATCAAGGAAAGAGGAGACCAAAGAAGGTGCTAATCTCGTGATTTCTGAGCTCATAGACTTCATTTGAGGTAACCATTCGTTCCTTTCTCAGTCCTTGGTGTAAATCTTAGAGTTAGGGTTTCTTTGTGGAAAGATCCATAGATGAATTGGCCTCTTCCTGAGTTGGTGCTTTAGATCTGGACCCAAAGAGGTCCAGAGACCCTTTTCCCTCAAGCTTTATGAGTGTTAATGGAGGCCATGAGCTTAGAATGGCATTCTAGAGACCACATCATCAAATAAGGCCTTTGGACCTTTGCATGAGCACCAAGATTGTAACTTTACGTGATGTATGTGCTTGGAAGGACTGGATCTATGGGTTATTGGAATGGATCTGACCTCAGGAGTGAGTTTGAGTTCATGCATGGCATAGACTCGCTGAGTCCGAAGAACAGACTCAGCGAGTAGCATGAAGATTGTCCATAACCACACAGCGAGTGGTCTTGCCGAGTTAAGGGGTCGACTCAGTGAGTCAGGGAGAGTCAGAGAGGGTTGACGGGTGGACTGAGTCAAGCTAGAACTCGCCGAGTTGTTCTTGAGACTCGGCGAGTTGAGTCGTGGTGGCCCCGCGATTCATGCCAGGTGGAACTCGTCGATTCAGGGAAGTACTCGACGTGTCAAGAGAGGATCCTAGGGAGTCAGTGAGCACGTATAGACTCGCCGAGTCGCTCTAATTCACTCGCCGAGTCCGGTCAAAGTTGACCGTTGACCGTTGACAAGTGTTGACTTGATAGGGGTAGTCAACCTTAGTTGTGAAAGTGTTAATTAGAGATGTATTGTTTTATAGGAGGATTATAGTTCGGGGGATCGAGCGCGAGTGATTTTCGGGATTTGCGAGTTAGCGAGATACGCGAGGTGAGTCTTCTCACTATACTTTACCTTAAGTAGGTAACCAGAGTTATGTGACAAAGTATTTGTATGCTATGTATGTTATGTTTTGTACTGCATTATTTCTATGTGATTTATGCGGTGCATGTTTATAGAGTTGGAACCGAAAGGTTCACAGAGTTAGAACTAGAGGTTTCATAGAGTAGGGTCCACGGACCCACAGAGTTATAGCCTCGAGTGGCTAATATATGTTATGTGTGGTATTTTGGGGAACTCACTAAGCCTTGTGCTTACAGTGTTGGTGTTATTTGTTTCAGGTACTAGTGATGACCGTGGGAAGGCGCCGACTTGATCAGTACACACACACGGGATTTTATGCTATCAGATCTTGGGAATTTTATATAGCATGGATTGAGTTTCAAACATTAATGTTTTTATGAATGTTAAATGATTTGTGTTTTTATAAAATGTGAAAAATTGTTTTGAAATTTATGGTGTTACACAGGTACCTTCTAGAGTTTTTAGAAGACAAAGTGTATAGAGTCTCATCTTTCCTTTTGATAATACTTTGATGTTTAGAAACAAGAACCAAAATAGATGTAAATACCTTTTCATATATGTATTGAAAGTAATGGTTGTGTTTACTATGATTACGATGATGCAATGGTTGTGACACTATGCATGACGTCCTCCACCCCTGAAGGTTTCCATCGTTCCGGTTTGGGGGTGTGACAGATTGGTATTAGAGCTCTTGTTTATAGTGAACTAGGTATTCCGAACCTTACATGGTATACAACTATAAACACTAAGGGGCTGAAGCACTCTGGAACTAAAAGTATATCTTCAAAATATAAGTATTTTATAAGAAGTATACAAATATACATACTTAAAAAAACCAGAGTCACAGGTAGAACAAAGAAAAAGTATTTGGATGTTGGACATTGTGGTTAAACCTGGGTAGTTATGTAATCATGTCTAAGGTCAATATAGCCTGATCAACTATATTTATTCGAGACATGACCAACATGTGATTGGGAGTGACTGTGGTGTTGCAACAAGCCTAAAACTTACCAAGTATGTATACATCATATATCGGTAGAAGAAAAACATGCAACTTAAAATACAATAGGAGTATTTTAGCTAGAGCCGAATATAGTATAGAGATTCATTCCAAGTGTTGCAACATATTTCTTCTTAACAATAGTTACTTGCATTAGCAACCCCCATTCCCTATTTATCACCTCGTATAACACTTTAACCTTCAGAATGAGATATATCTTGTTTCATATATCTTGATTTAAATTTAAGGGACTTATCATCCTCTTCTTCCTGCTTGTTCTAGAACAAGATGCCTCCCCGAAGAAGAACCATCAGAACAAACAATGATACTCCGCCACCGCCACTTCCTCAGTTCGATCCAGACATGTTCCAGGCAGTTGTTACGGCCGTTGTAGCTACCGCAATGTCACAGATAAATTCCGGCGGTTCTAGCGGGTCAGGATGTGGTACCCATCCCCTTAATCTCGATGGAAGTCAGGGACATCAGAAGGAGTGTTCCTATAAGGACTTCATGAACGTGAAACCTAAATCCTTCGATGGTAATGGAGGAGTCATTTCCTTAACTCGATGTTTCGAGAAGATCGAATCGATCTTTGGAATTTGTTCCTAATCCGAAGCCAACAAGGTGAAGTTCACCGCCTGCACCTTCACCGACAGAGCTGACCTGGTGGAATGGCCAAGTCAAATCCCTAACCCTGCCAGTGACTAATGCCACAGATTGGGAAAGTATGAAGGATTTGATGCTCGCCGAATACTGCCCAAGAGGCGAGGTGCAAAAGTTAGAGCATGAGCTCTGGAACCTGAAGATGAAGGGTTCCGACATTGCTGCCTACACAACTAGATTCTACGATCTGGCTCTTCTTTGTTCGGGAATGGTTACCCTAGAAAGCAAAAAGATTGAGAGGTACATTTGGGGACTGACTGCCCCAACCAAAGGAAATGTTTTGGCTGCTAGACCCACTACATTTGATAGCGCCAAGTGCCTGGCACAGACTCTAATAAATTATGGGGTCAATTTGGATGAGGTGACAACCGCTCCCAAACCACAACAGAAGGGTGGAGAGAAGAAGAAGAAGTTCTGGAACAAACGCAAGGGGCAGTCTTCACAGGAGCCCTCCAAGAAGCAACAATCCGTGGTAGTTCATGCTGCTACTACTCCTGCTGGAACTCCAGCTGTTATTGCAACCACTCAAGCTCCTACTGGTGGTTATGCTGGAAACCTACCTCTGTGCAACAAGTATAAATTTCATCATCACGGACCCTACTGTGAATTGAAATGCAACCGCTGCGGAAAGAAGGGACACACGACTCGATACTGCAAGACACCCGTTTAACCAAACAACCAGGCTCCTGGGGCAGGCGTTGGTCAAACCTGCTATGGATGTGGAGAGGTTGGGCACTTGAAAAGAGATTTCCCCAAAGCAACAACAGTTGGAAACATAGGGAAGGTACTGGCTATGGACCAGGAGGAAGTGGTCGTTGATCCTACCGTTGTTACGGGTACGTTCCTCCTTGACAACTCTTATGCATGCATTCTTTTTTATTCTGGTGCAGAGAGGAGTTTTGTTAGTCATGCATTCAAACATCTAGTCAAATGTAAATCCCAAACTTTAACTGAAACATTTACCGTCGATATGGCTAACGGAAAGAAAGAGAGCACTAACGACATATTCATAGGATGTACTCTTACCCTAGACGATCAATCCTTTCCCATCAATCTTATGCCAATCTCCATAAAAAGCTTCGATGTCATAATCGGCATGGATTGGTTAAGCCCCAATCGTGCTGATATCCTCTGTTATGAGAAAGCCATCCATCTCAAACTTCCCTCTGCTGAAGCCCTCACTATTTTCAATGATAAACTCAGATCGAACCTTCGTATCATTTCATGCATCAAATCTCAGAAGTATTTGCAGAAGGAGTGCCAGGCATTCCTAGCTCATGTTGTTGACGAAAAGCATAAAGTTAAAGACCTCGAGAGCATCCCCGAAGTCTACAACTTTCCTGATGTCTTCCCTAAAGATCTCCCAGGAATTCCTCCCGAGCGCCAAGTTGAGTTTCGTGTCGACTTAATTCCCAGAGCTACTCATGTAGCTAAATCTCCCTACCGTCTAGTGCCGGTAGAAATGCAAGAGTTATCTAGCCAGCTCAATGAACTGATCAACAAAGGATTCATAAGACCGAGTTCCTCACCCTGGGGAGCCCCGATCTTATTCGTGAAGAAGAAAGATGGGTCCTTTCGGATGTGCATTGACTACCGAGAGCTGAACAAGTTACCATCAAGAACCATTATCCCTTACCCAGAATCGACGAACTTTTCGACCAACCTTAGGGAGCCAGTTATTTCTCAAAGATAGACCTTAGATCAGGGTACCATCAGTTGCGAGTTCACAAGAATTACATGCCCAAGACAGCATTCAGAACTCGTTATGGAAAGTATGAGTTTGTAGTAATGCCCTTCGGTCTAACCAACATACCGGCAATATTCATGGACCTGATGAATCGGGTGTGCTGTCCTTTTCTAGACAAGTTTTTGGTTGTGTTCATCGACGGTATACTTGTCTACTCACGGAGAGAAGATGATCATAAGCAACACTTGAGACTAGTGCTAGAAACATTAAGGGCGGAGAAGCTATATGCAAAATTCTCAAAGTGTGAGTTATGGATCAGGAAGGTAACTTTCCTTGGACACGTGGTTAGCGAGGAAGGCATACACGTGGACCCTTCTAAAATCAAAGCGATAGAAAATTAGTCAGCACCAAAGACACCCACAGAAATCCGCCAATTCTTGGGTCTCGTTGGCTATTATCGCAGGTTTATCCGAAACTTCTCCAAAATCGCTAAGCCTTTAACCACCCTGACACAGAAAGGTGTAACCTTTAGTTGGGGAGAAAATCAAGACACTACATTTAAAACATTGAAGCAGGCCCTATGCAGTGTACCTATCTTGTCCCTGCCCGAAGGGACATAAGATTTTGTTGTCTACTGTGATGCATCCAGTCAGGGCCTAGGCTGTGTGCTCATGCAGCGAGGAAAGGTTATCGCCTATATCTCGAGGCAGTTGAAAACACACTAAGTCAATTACACAACTCACGACCTAGAGTTGGGAGCAGTGGTCTTCACTTTAAAAATCTGGAGACATTATCTCTACGGAACCAAGTGCACTGTATTCACCGACAATAAGAGCCTACAACATATCCTCGATCAAAAAGAGTTGAACATGAGACAACGGCGATGGGTAGAACTACTCAATGATTACGAGTGCGAAATATGCTACCATCCCGACAAGGCCAATGTCGTAGCAGATCCCCTCAGCCAAAAGGAATATGCAGGTGGTAGGGCGAAGGCGTTGATAATAACCATCCATTCCCAATTATCCACGCAAATCAGAGAGGCTCAGCTGGATGCCTTAAAATCAGAGAACATGTCCCATGAAGCCTTGCGGGGAATGGAAAAGAACTTAGAGGTCAAGGGAGACGGAGTTTACTATTTCATGAACCGGATCTGGACCCTAAAGTATGGTGGGTACAGGGAGGTTGTCATGAACGAAGCTCACAAGACTAGATACTCCATTCACCCAGGTTCAGATAAAATGTATCTGGATCTCAAACAACTCTGTTGGTGGCCGAACACGAAAGCAGAAACTGCTACCTTCGTGGGCATGTGTTTGACTTGTGCGAAGGTGAATGTAGAATACCAAAAACCTTCAGGTTTACTTCAGAAACCAGATATACCTGAGTGGAAGTGGGAAAGGATTACAATGGATTTTATCACTAGTTTACCCAGATCTCCGAGTGGGCACGAATCCATCTGGGTAATTGTCGATCGACTGACTAAATCCAACCACTTCCTGCCGATCAAAGAAAACTTCAAGATGGAGAGACTCACACGAATGTACCTTGAAGAAATAGTTCGCCTTCATGGGGTTCCATTATCTCCGATTGAGATAGCAGGTTTACCTTTAGATTCTGGCAATCACTACATAAGGCTCTTGGAACTAAGCTAGATATAAGCACGGCTTATCATCAACAGACAGACGGACAGAGTGAGAGAACAATCCAGACATTGGAAGATACGTTGAGAGCATGTGTCATCGACTTCGGTACATCGTGGGAAACTCATCTACCCTTGGTCGAATTTTCCTACAACAACAGGTACCATACCAGCATTAAAGTTGCGCTGTTTGAAGCCCTCTATGGCTGTAAGTGCATATCCCCTCTATGCTGGGCTGAAGTGGGTGACACGCAGCTAGTCAAGGGTCAAGTTCCCAATAGCACTCTCACAGGTCTTGAAATCATCCGAGAGACGACTGAAAAGATCATACAAATCCAAGAATGACTGAAAACATCAAGAGATAGACAAAAGAGCTACGCCGATAAGAGACGAAAACCCTTGGAATTCATGGTTGGTGACCATGTCCTTTTGAAGGTCTCACCGTGGAAAGGCATGATATGCTTTGGAAAGCGTGGAAAGCTAAATCCAAGATACATTGGACCATTTAAAATCCTCGCTAGGATTGGTCCCATAGCATACAAACTCCAGTTATCTCGAGAACTTAGCAACATACATTCCGTCTTCCACGTGCCGAACCTAAAGAAGTGTCTGTCCGATGAGACACTGGTGATTCCCCTCGATGAGATCAAACTAGACAAGATCTTGCACTTCGTTGAGTAACTAGTGAAATCATGGACCAAGAAGTTAAACAAACAAAACAAAGTCGCATCCCGATAGTGAAGGTTCGCTGGAATGCCAAGCGGGGACCTGAATTCACTTGGGAGCGTGAGGATTCAATGAAACAGAAGTACCCTTATCTTTTTTCCAAGTTCGTGATTTGTATCTCTATTCTTGAATTTCGGGACGAAATTCCCTCTAACGGGGGGATGATGTGACAACCCGGAACTTCTATCTTGTACAATTAGTCAATTATATCAATGTTAAACTCGATTTTGTTTCCTTTTAGCACTGTTTAAGCGTTCGTTTAAGTATTCTAAGCTTGAGTACAACCAAGGTTGAGATGAGGGATGAGTTATCAAGTCGTAAAAGTAGCAAATTGGGCCATACACTCCTTTAGGAGGAGTGTACGGCCGTACACATGGGTGTACGACCGTACACCCCCTCATGGCCGCACACCCACCCATAAATATAGGACTAGACCCCCTTCCTTCATTCCATTCTCCTCTTGGCTGCACACTACTTATTCTCTCTCAAGTTTCTTCACCCGAGAACTCTCCAAGGCTTCAAAAACATGAGTATTCCATCCTCTAGCTTGTTAGACTTGAAAGACCTCTTGATTCAAGCCTTAGTTCATCAAATTCCATCATGTTCTTCACCCCCTTTGAAGGAGTATGGCCGCACACCCCTTTGTACGACCATACACCCCCTTAAAGGCTCTCCAAAGTGAGAGTTTGGCCCCTAACTTCAAGTGGAACCCTTTGTATGGCCGCACACACACCTTAGGGCCGTAAACCCACTTTGATGAACATTTTAGGCCTCAAACTTGCATTTCAACCAAGCATGGGCCTTAGAACACTTCCTTGGTGCTTCTTAGGGCCTTGAAATAATTCAACATGCACTCTTTTTCATGAGTTTATGGCCGTAAACTCATGGGCCGCACACCCAGGGACGTACACCCCCTTAGGTGGCCGTACACCTCCTTCACTCAATCCCATATGGTTTTAACACTTAGTCCAAGTGTTTCCAAGTCCTTAGGGTGTTTTCCTATCATGTCTAAGTCGTGAAATACCCTAAATTGAATCATGTATGTGTTATCACATGTTAAATAGGATCCACTTGTGTTCGAGGTTTCACTTGACACTCAGCATCTCACATAGATCTTCATACAAACCACTCACTCGAGGTGAGTTCATACCCCTACGCTTTTATGATTTTTAAACATTTTCAGGGGGGAATACAAGCCAAACACAAACGCTTTTGTGAACTAATACAAAAGGACTTTTAACAAGTATAAAACTTATACAATTGATACAAAAAAATGATTTTCACATTTTTATAAAATGTTTAAATATTTTATCCCATTGTGTACTATATTGAGCATAAGGGGAGTTTTCAAAGTGCAATCATGAATGCATAGTTTTCAGATCGATATACAAACCATATATACACTATATACATGCAAACTATAATAGGTATAGTTTGGGTTTTTCAATATACTGAGCTATACATTGCTAAACATATAAATTATGGCAGATACAGTTTATGATATACATTGCTACGAGATTACAACATCTAATAATTATTTAAGTATAATTATTACCTTATACAACATCCAACAGATTTCAATACAGAACTGCACGTAAACTAGATTATAAAAAATTGTGAGACTCTACTTCAAAAATGTACCCTTTGGTGTATAGAACTGAATCCTAACATAGTATAACCAGAGTCTCTTGGAGGGAGAGTGTGATATTTTTCAATAGATCTATTCGAGACTGACAATCCGACACCCGAACTGCTAGTTATAGTTAGGCAGGCATGCCTGGAGTGACAAATACCATAACATCCGACGCCTGAAGAATGTCGTAAAGCTCTCTAGGTCTTATCAAGTATGGTTATATGACTCACAATAAGTATGAACTAATCATTTGTTTACGAGATTTCATTCTTCAATGGTTTTATTTTAAGTTATAAAACTACTATACATATTGGTTTTAGTCAGGGTTTTCAGACTATACATACTAGTGTTAACCAAGGCTTTCATATTATACACTACTTACAATACTGGTGGTAGCCAAGGATTTTATACAAGAACTTTCAAACAAAACCATATGATATAGATGGTGGTACCATGCAGGAATACAAGTACTTTCAGACAAAAGAACAGAATTCACTAACGAACTTACAATTGGTCTTAGGGTTTAAGACTACTTTTCATTACTTAAGAAAATATTGGATTTTCTTGGAAACATACAAACATTTCTACAAAGTCAATAACAAATTTTCATTACAAAACATGTTTATGAACTCACCAGCTTTATGCTGATACTCTTTCAAAACTGCCTGTATTCTCAGGAAATCAGTAAACAGGTACCTTCTAGAGTTTTGAGAAGACAAAGTGTATAGAGTCTCGTCTTTCCTTTTGATTATACGTTGATGTTTAGATACAAGAGCCAAAACAGATATAAATACCTTTTCATATATGTATTCACTGTAATTGTTATGTTTAATATGATTACTATGATGCAATGGTTGTGATACTACGCATGACGTCCTCCTCCCCCGAACGTTTTCGTCGTTTCGGTTTGGGGTGTGACAAATAGACGACGCACAAATGCACGTCGTCTCTTGTTATGACATGTCTTCCTTGACACGCATTTGCGCGTCGTCTGAGCATTTTACGAGACACATTGCTCGTCATAAAAGGCTATTTTTCTAGTAGTGTTATCAATATCCAGCCTTATCAAAAGCTCATGTTTCAATCTCAACTCCCAAAGAAGCTAAAGAAAAATTGGCACTAGCTTGTGGCCTGGTGAACTGTTACAATGTTTTCTGTGTTGGAGACTTACCTCGTCAAATCTCATTCACAGATCTTGATCAAATTCATTAAGAAGATGTGGAAGAGATGGATATTAACTAGCAAATTGCAATGGAAGTGTTTAGGGCTAAGTAGTTTTCTAAGAAGACTGGGAAGAACAACTGGAGTATGAATGGGGACAAGAAGCTAGGGTTCAACAGAGGCAATCTTAGGTGTTTCAATAGTCACAAACCATGCCACTTTGCTCGTGATTTCCCAAAGCCAAATAGATGAGAGAATCCTGATAGGACGCTGGTGCTAGTTGTGAATAACAGAGGAGCTGCCACCAACAATGAAACTGTAAACCTGGCAGTGGTGGCTCAGACTTTTGATTGGGTGGACCAGATTTAGGCGTTGAACATCACAGAACCTGAGACTGTAAATCTGGCACATATAAGTGAGCTACCAGATAAAGATGTTGAAGCGGAGATAATGCAGATGCAGTTTGCTTTTTATGGTCTCCATCACTCCTGAAACAAAAGAGGTCAGTGAAGTTTCTTGTTCTTAAAAGTGCATGGATATTGTTAAATTTCTACCTAATCAAATTGATATATTATGTGGAGACAATTAAGACTTTAGGTATGAAGCCTATAACCTTAGCAAAGGCTAAAAACCTCTGAAAGAACAAATAGAAGCCTAAACCAAGTACTTTAGAAAGCTTAGTAAGTTTATAGTAACAAATGTGAGAACTATAACTCGTTGATAGAGGATGCGCATTTGTAAGTGCCCTAAAAATAATGTCAGTTTTGCAAAATTTGAAGGATAGAGGGCACGCATTTGTGCGCGCCCTAAAATTAGTGTCAGAAAAGAAAAAAAGAAATATGGAGGGTGTCTTTCATAAAATGTGCATCATGTAAATGTGTCGCTTTATAATTTTTAAGTGAAATTTAGGCGGGAATGAAATCGATGAAAATTACCCCCGCCTATTCAATCACAAAAATTAATCCCCTGCCTCTTCTACTTAGCAAGAAAAAGCCCTAGGTCCTTCATCTTCATCTTCAGCGGAAACAAACTCTGCTCCTCCACCCTCCTCTACGATCATTTCCTCAACACCTTCTCCTCCGACCCATCTCTCCTCTCCGCCACCATCGCCGACCTACGAGCCTCCTGTCAACGAGACTCTGCCTGCATCTCCTCCGCTACAATAGGTAATAGATCATCATTAAGCTTCAAATGATTTCTTGACGGTCAAATCCGAGAATCAGTTTGTTAAAATCATGGAGTTTGAGCCTAGTACAGCAAAAGACTCAAATGTTTTTTTCTTTCCAGTGACATCCTCCAGAAATGCAAAGTGGTGGTACTCAGCCTTTCACAATGTCACCGCCATGGTTGGTGCCAGTGTCCTCAGTCTTCATTATGCCCTATCTCAACTCATATGGTATCACTTTTCCTTCAATCCAAGTCTTCTCTATAAGATTCTTTTTGGTTTAAACGATGCACACAACATGTTCGATGAAATTCCCTTCACAAAATCCACTTTTATAATATACAATCTGTTTGATTTAGGGGCTGTGGAATCACAATACTAGTCCTATCCTAGGTGATTACACTCTATACACTATGTAAAATGGTGGAAATGCACAAAATGGTTCCAGGAAAAAGATTTGACAGATACTGTGAGCTAGGGCAACATGTTTTTGGTGAAAAACTCGGGCTTTATGTTGTAGTCACTCTACACAAGGACCACTGTCCAATCCTCTTTCAACTTGTGTCTTTCCTTCTTATGATATATTCTGGATTATGAGGACGTATACAGTCACTTAGGAGCCATTGGTGTTACCAGAAAGCAGGTTCCCCTGTTCTGCTGCTTACACCTATTTTGAAACTATTTTTAATATGCTTTTATATACTCACACATTACTAGAAGCTATTTTATTAACTATTTTTTATGAAGATTTGATTCAATTTGTTTAAGAAACTGTGAGGCTTGGACATGCTTCATCTACAAAGAAGCTAATTTATCAGGTTGGAGATTCCTTTGGTGGATCTTTAGGTCTTGCGGTTTTTTCTTTTTTATTATTATTGTAAGAAGACTGAAGCACAAGGGCGTGAAATCATTGAGGTTCTTAGTAGAGAGAAGCGTAATGAAGTGCTTGTTGCACTCTATTCGTACATCTCTTCACAGGGATCATCGTTAGTTTCTGCAGATCTTTCTAGTTCTGATGTTACAGATTCTGGTTTGTTACCTATTAAAGAATGCAAGAATGTTGAGGCTTTAAACCTTAATTTTTGTGAACATATCTCTAATGTTGGGCTCGGATGCATTATTGGTAATCTCTTGTAATGATTCTTTATTGATTTTGAAGGAAACAATCTTAATATTATTGTTTTTTTCAGGTCTTTCAAACTTGACATGTTTGAGTTTGAAGAGGAACACAAACATCACCGCAAAAGGATTGAGTGTGCTTTCAGGGTTGGTCAAATTGTCAAAGTTGGACCTCGAAAGATGTTCTGCAAAAGGACTGAGTGCATGTGGGCATGTGGGGAATGTGGGGCTTGTCGAACAAGGGTTCTACTATATGTACGAGTTAATGAAATAGAAGGGTGTCAAACCTGGTTTAGACCATTATATGTGTATCATTAACATGCTAATCAAGGCTAGACAACTAAATGAAGCTTTAAGTTTCATCGTATCAACACCAAGCAAGTGGGATGTCTTTGCTTGGACTGCCTTGCTTAGTGCTTGTCGTTTGAGTAGGGTAACCCATCTCAAACATATGGCAATTTTTCGTTAATGGTAATGTTGTTGTGTGTTTGATTTTCGTTTAATTAAGCTTTTTCATTGCAAACAGGTGTTATGTGATGTGGATAGTGCTAAAGAATTTATCTTGTGTGACTATAATAGAGATGCTGAATCATACACATAACAATGAATATCATCATATCTCATCACTTGCCTTGTCAAGTACCTTATTTGATACAATCATGAATCATTTTAAAAGTTATTACAAGAAAAGTGCAATCTTGCATTTTTTTTTACTAGATGATGTACCTTTTTTGAACCTCCTCATAATCAAGTATAAGTTGTTGGCCTAGCAGTTATCTAGATCACATCTTATCATGCACCACAGTAGGCTAACATATATTGTTATCTCTATTTGCTACTTAATGGGCTTAATGGGGACATGACTCATCTAGTAATCTAGATAAGAGTGTTTCTTTTGACTTGATGTTGAAAGGAGTCAAGGACTTAATGGGTGCTAACTTTTTGATAAATTTTCCCTCACTTGTCCATTTCCCATGAATGTACAACCACTTTCTCAAATACTTGTTTTAATTCCATTTATCAAGACAAGACTTTATAGAAGAATCATTTAACTTTAAAACAAAAAGAGGGCCTGTGTGTAGCGTTATTTGTCTTAAATTTCATAATTTGATTTTTAAGGATTATTTAATTAATCTTTTATAAAATCTGTTGCAGGGTTGATGAATCTCCAAATTTTAAATCTTTCATTCACCGTTATCATGGATGGAGGTTCATCAAATCTATCCGGATTATCAACTCTTAGATCACTTAACTTAGATGTTTGCCACATCACAGATGCTGGACATTCAACTCTTTCATGTAAAAAAAAATAAGGTTAGTTTCTTTCATTGCTTAATAGTAAGTTCATTACTTGTTTTATATTAGTTAACATGAATATGATTCAGAGGCTGCTTCATGAATTGCTAAAGAAACTAGATTATGAATTGAAGCATGAGGTCTGTCATTGGGCAGCATATTATGTGAGTTCACTGTTCATGGTATTGTCCCATTAAAGATTTTTTTTAAAACATTATTCTTTTAGTATTGATATTTCTTTTTCTTTTTTTTTAGGAACATAGGATGCGCCTTGGACAAAAAGCCATATTTCACATTGAAGGTACTTTTTTCTAATCTCTTGAGTTTTATAATAATTTATAGCGATTGCTATTAACCATGCAGGCAGTAGACTAAATTGTTGCATTGATTAAGCTCATGAGGGTTGTTTTTGTTTATAATAAAAAATGGGAAGCAACTTTTGGTTAAGCTCATGAAAGTACATTGATTTTTCTTGCATCTAACCCTATAAAGTGATATCCAATATTTTTTGCAGATGGATTATATAAACACTTCACACCAGGATTTTATTGGTGGGAGTAAACAACAATGCAGCTAGTGAAGTCTTCTAAAATTACAACCACAAATTCAAGGCAAAAGGTGAAACTCTAAACTCTAAATAGTATGATTGATAAAAAATACATTTTAATCAAGTTCTTGTTAAAAAATATATTTTATAAAATGAAAATGCACTTGAAAAATGAAAACAACATATAAATGAGAACAAATTTGTAAAATTAGGACTTAATGGTACTTTCTCTATTAATATCAACTATTTGTTTCTGCATTAAGTAAAAAATAAACAACTATATATAGGTGAGGTGTTATTATTAGTCCATACAAAATCACTTTTTTATTGGTAGATTGAGATGGTGTAGAAGATTATTGCACACATGGCAGATTGAGATGGGTAATCATGTAACAGATTGTTCTTTTTCCTTTTCCACTTATGACCTACCACAAGGTTGATACTTGTTGTGTTGTTTCTTGTGCAATTTTATTTTTAGGAGATATTTTACTTTATTAAATGTTTAAAGTTACAGGACATGAGTATCGGCACATCATGGAACATTTTTGGGCAGTTGTTGGTTTTCCTCTTGGTGATCCATCAATGAAGTGGCCAACATCATGTAATAACATTTTAGGGGAAGATGTAGGTATATGTTTTTTTGATGAATAATGTAATCATATGTATGAATATGAAATAAAGTTTGTTATTTGTATGACAATGAATTTTATGCAATGGATTGTATTTTTTGTATATGGTATTTTATTTTCTGTTATGAGACATTAAATGCAAATTTAATTTGAAAATTAGTCAATCTGTAAATAATATTTTTTTTAACATTTAAAATTATGATACGCAAAAATGTGTGTCATCTTCATTTATGACATGGCCTTTTTTGACAGGGGCTTCCTTGATATGCATTGCGTGTCATAAACATGCGCGTCGTAAGGTTACGACATGCAAATGCGTGTCGTCTTCCTTTGTGACAGGGCCTTCCTTGATACGCATTGCGTGTCATAACCGCACGTCGTAAATGCGCATCATAGATGCGTGTCGTATCTCTTTATGACAGGGCCTTCCTTGACGTGCAAAAGCGCGTCGTCTCTCTTTATGACAGGGCCTTCCTTGACACGCATTTGCACGTCGTCTGAGCGTTTTACGACGCGCAATGAGCATCGTAAAAGGCTGTTTTTCTAGTAGTGGATACAGCTTCCCAACATGACTTACGAACTTGACACATTGAAGATTAGATTTCAAAATGCAAATTTTACCTTCAAAAAGTTTGATGTGTCAAGTAAGACAATTGAAACCAAGATAGAAACAAAGTTAAAATGGCAAGACAAAAAGAAAGTAGGTCTACGGTATGATAGTGTTCCTCCTCTTTTTAATCATAATTAGACCTCTATCCCTATGACTAAAGAAGAAATGGAGAGAGAGGCACACCTTCATTATGGCATAACTACTGTGGTTGTGCCAGATAATAGCTCTATGGTGAAGGATACTAATGTATCTACTTCATATGCACATTCATCCTTAGTACAAGACATGTACGAATTTGGAGGAAGTGATTTTTATAATGATTCTGTTTAAAAAACTGATACGTTAGTTTTTGATAATTCTGGTTTGAAAATTGTTTCTGATGAATGTTCAAATAGTGTTTCTTTGAAAACTGATAATCCTACTATTTCTGATAAATGTGTTGTTGTGTTTGAGAAATCTAATTTTGATGGACCTGTCACCAGCAAATACATGCCACCTAAGCCAGCCAAACAGACGGAGCTATGTAAATGTGCTTGTGGAAATAATAAAGGACGCGACAAGGACACTAAACCAAGAACAAGCAGTAACAACTTCTACATGAAGAAACAAACATGTTTCTATTGTGTAATTCCTGGAAACATCGCAATAAATTGTCCAAACCGTGCATATGTTCCATACTATGCACAATGTATGTAGAATGAATCATGAGGAAGATCTCTTAAGAGAAAGTCCTCGAGATCTCGTTCAATTGATGGTGATCGGAATGTTAATAAAGACAAAAATCGGGATGTTAAACTTAAAAAAGGAAAAATAGGTTTTGAACAAAAATCCAAAAGACACTTTAGCAAAATCGAAATCGGTTTTGAATAGCCTTTGTCATAAATCTGAGATACGCCATTAGTTACAGTACTCTTTTGTGTTATCTTTCCACCTTCTCCTCCTGCAAAGGAAACATAACCCCCATTAAAGTTTTGAATGTCTTGCAGTTGGCCCATGAGTGTACCTCAGTGTAATGCTTTCAAAAGACAACTTTGAAAATGTGAATGATCCTCCCGAGTTGAAACATAGTCCGCTGAGTGTATCTTAGATTTATAAAAAAGGCTATTCAACTTATTTTACGAACAAGGAATGTCTAATTCTAAAGCCTGGAATTATCATTCCAGAAGAATGGATTTTGCTGAGTTCAAAAAGAGAAGGAAATGCCTACATAATTGATATGAATCATAACATTCCCAAGCAAGTTACATGTCTATTCCCCAAGGTTTCTGAACACAATGTTATGCTTTGGCATCAACGACTCGGTCACGCAAATGCCAATAACCTCAACAGTCTTGAGAAAAATGATATTGTGTGTGGTCTTCCAATTTAGGACTTCATTGCTTTTGAGAAGTGTGTGGCATGTGCTCAAGTGAAACATCATAACAAGCCACATAAGCCAAAACTAGTCAACTTAATCAGCACTGTTCTTCAGTTACTGCATATGGATTTGTTTGGTCCGGTCAATGTTCTCAGCATTAATAAGAATTCTTACTGATTGGTTGTCATTGATGATTACTCATGGTTTACCTAGGTTTTGTTCGTATCCAACAAGAGTGAGACTACTGACCTGATCAAGAAATTCATTGTGTTGATTGAAAATCAAACCAACGAAAAGGTGAAGGCAATTCAAAGTGACAATGGCACAGAGTTCAAGAATGCTACTCTGGATCATTTTTGTGCTCAAAAGGGTATTTTGCATCAGTATAGTGTTGTTTGGACACCTCAACAAAATATTGTTGCAGAATGGCAAAATCGTCCTTTGATCAACGTAGCAAGGACAATGCATTATGACTCCAAGCTACCAGTCTTCTTCTTGGATGAAGCTATCAACACTGCATGTTATGTTCAGAACCGAGCTTTGATCAACAAACATCAGATGAAGACTTCGTACGAAATGTTGTATGGTCACAAGCCAACAGTCACTCATTTTCGGATTTTTGGACGTCCTTGCAACCTCATTCACCTGGAGTCCAACCCCAAGTTCAACATGAAAGTTGATGACTGCTACTCCGTGGGATATTCTGCACGCACTGCCTATCTAGTGTATAACAAGCCCACTAAGAAGATTGTGGAGTCATTCGACATGTGCTGGCTGGAAGAGAACAAGATGGATGCTCGAGTCGGACCTGATTGGTTGTTTAATTATGCTTCATTTTTTAAATCTTTTAATGTGTTTTCAGATACTGTTTTAGGTTTCAGCTCAAGTACAAGTGGTGTTGTTGACGATGAACAGGAAGATGTTGTTATTGGTTCATACAAACCTCCTCTGGTGACCCCTGTGTCTCCTATGGTGGATGAATATGCTCCAAGCACTTCTCCTTCTTCACCAAGTCAAAAGACCAGTTCTGATGCTGAAGCCACTCCCATTTCCCCTGAAAAAAGTGAAATCATGTCAAGGGATACCTCTGCTGCTACAAAAATGTTCATGGAGCTTCTCTTTCCTGAACCTATCTCAAATGAATATGTGGCAAGTACCTCTCATGGTCCTAGATCATCTGAGGCGAGTGATTCGATAGAAGACAGATTCATCAACATCACCAACCTTCAAATCTCAATCCATAACATCAGCCATGAAATTCCCACCAAAATTCAACATAATCATCCGATCGAGAATATCATCGGTCCACTGGCAGAAGGAGTTTAAACAAGAAGTCAAAGTGGAGATGTCAACTCATGTCTCTACTCATGCTTCATATCTCAGATTGAGCCCAAGAACGTAGACGTGGCTCTTAATTAAGCAAGTTGGGTGGATACTATGGATAAAGAATTGAACCAATTTGACAACTTGAAGGTGTGGAAGCTGGTTGAGCTATGAAAGGGAAAGAATTCATTGGATACACGCTGGGTATTTAGGAATAAGCAAGATGATAGTAAAGTAACTATGTGAAACAAGGAACATTTGGTTGTTCGTGACTTCCGGCAGATTGAAGGTCTTGACTACACTGAGGTGTATTGTCACACCCCCGAACCAGACGGCGGGAATGTCCGGGGGCTTGTGCGTGACTTCATCTTGAAATATCATTATAGTGAATATAAATGAAACATAACATCATCATTTCCATGCATAATATAATACAACCGCCATTGTTTACATCAAGTACAATCTTTTAAATAACATGACCAAAACATTCAATGTATGATGTTTAATAGTACACAAAACAAAATCCCCTATTCTTGTTGATTCTTGTGCTTAATGACTCCCAAGAATACAAGTTATTTTGAAAATGTCAACATATATAATGTTGGTGAGTTCATAAGTATATTTGAGAAAACGATCTATATAACTTTGTAGTCACAAGAAAATCATGTATTTTCTTAAAATAGTTTGGTATGTTTATGTCTGATCTTGTATTAATGCATGTGTGTTATTGTTTAATAGAATGTCAAAAGTGATTGAAGAAAATGTAAATAGAATATCCCCGGACAACCCGATGTTGCCCGTAAAAGAAGAATAATTAATGTTGTTGTACCAACACCGAGGCTGAGTACCAGTGTGAGTAAGTTTCCGAGTAATCTAATCATAAAAGAAAATAGATAATGTTGTCGTACCAACACCGAGGTCGGGTTACCAGTGTGAGTAAGTTTCCGAGTAATCCAATCATAAAATAAAATAGATAATCTTGTCGTACCAACACCTATGTGGGGGTACCAGTGTGAGTAAGTTTCCGAGTAATCCAACATAAAAGAAAATAGTCTTCCGTAAAACTTCCTAACATTAATTCCTCTAAGTGAGTCGTCATAACCATACTAAATAATGACAATTTCACCTATCTTGGCATTAGTGAACGCCGATTAAAGAATAGAATAAGGTTATAGTCACCCTAGACCGATGTAGTCTAACTATAGCGAACATCTCAGGTGTGGAGTGTCATCCCCATATAGATCTATACACAAAACCCCGCTCTCCTTCCAAGAGACACTGATTATAACTATAGGCTACCATCGAACCCTTAATAGGTGTCAACCAACAAAAACTCACTAGATCCTTAATCGAATTTACGCGAAGATAAATGTATAAAACTCATTCCAGGCCCAACGAACCATGTAAGTGAGCCACTAGAGCATCGTTAAACATGTGAGTCATTTCAAAACCTAATACGAATGAGATTATATAACATGGACCCAAAATATATGTAAAAGGACAACTAAGGCCCATTTCACAAGTAAGGTATTTATAGGCCCAAATAGCACGCAACTAGTATACAAAACCTATCAAACCTATAAATGGGCCACTAAGGCCCAATAACCTAAAAATGATCAAAATTAATCCGTTTGTCAGTTTATTGTTAGTTTTGGTTCAAGTATTCACTAAAATATCATAAACGGCCCACTTTTATGTAAAAATGACGTGCTTGGCCCATTAAGCCAAAAATTTACAATTAAGGCCCAATTTTTGTAAAAATACTAATTTAGTCCCCATTTTGTTCAAAACTTGTGTTTATGACTAGTTTTGTGGTAAAAATATCATTTTAAACCCATTTTTGTCAAAAATATCATTTTTGGCTTGATTTTTGTGAAAATACACATTTTTCTGGTTTTGGCTTTTCTGACCTAGTTGTTGGAAAATTTGTAGAAAAATCATCGTAATTCGAAATTTGGATCCGTAAATTCTGGAAATTTGTAAATTTTGTCTACTTTGTTTAAAATTTCTCTCATAATTTTTAATGTCCTCTAATATGTACGAAATTGCTCATCTTCACAGGCTGGTCTGAAATTATTTCAAATCTGATAGGTAGTTTTGTAAAATTCGCCAAAAATTGTAGAAAAACAGAATCAAAACGTGAGAGTATTCATTTTGAAGGTACAAACCTGACCTTTTTGCATGTAAAACAGTTTTGAAAAATATTATCATTAAGGTGGTCAAAATAGTTCGAGATTAGACCAAAACTTTTCTGTTAAAGGCTGAATTTTTAGTTTAGTTTATAGATCTTTGAACACAACACTCATTTTTGCTAGTTTAAGTGTATAAATCCCAAATCTACTAGTTTACATGTATTATATGTGATAACACATACTTTTATCAAGGTTTTCATGTAGATCCAAGTGATAAACTTAATATTCTTAACATATTTTTAGATTTATGATTAACACATAATCAACAAATAAGTCATGAAAACACACATATTCATGCATATACACATAGATCTACATAAAGCAACTTCTATTCTCCCCCAAAACCAAGTAAAAATCCAAAATTAGGGGTATGAACTCACCTTGGGGTGATGGATCGGTTTTGATTAAGAAGTGGAAGAAGATTTTTGATCCTAGCAAGCTTTCTTTAGTAGATCTTGAACTTAGAGGGTTCAAATGTGATGAACTTTTATGATGAGTTCTTGATGTGCTCTTGATATTCTTGAAAATTAGGAAGATGGAAGGGGAAAATTCTTAAGCTAGAGAGGAAAAATAGGAGAGAATTCTTGAGTTGGAAGATGAAGTATAATGGTGGTGGTGAAGGCCCTAATGGTCGTGAGTTTTGAAGAAGGGAGAGGGAGAGAGAAGACTTCCTAGATACATGAGAACTTATCTTGTTGTATGGTGGTTTTAGTGCATGGGTGACCACCATACAACATTGAGGTGGCACTTGCAAATTTAAACCCCTTTTTCCTTTTCTTTTTTTTTCTTTTTTTTAATACATGGGTTGAGATTTGGGCTAGGAGGAAGGAGGATGAATTAGTTTGGCTCAATTCTTTCTTTGGTTCGAAATTATGAAGTCCATATAGAAATTTTTTTGGCCCATTGAGCCCTTGGAAGTACTTACAGCCCAACATAAAATAAAAGGATGGGTTTTAGGTCCATTAGGGTTAATTGGAGTTGTTATGGTCCAATAAGGCCCATTAGGGTAAACTAATCCATTTTAGGCTAATTATGGCCCAAAATGTTAAGTTTTATGATTGTGGGTTCATTTAGAGCCCATATAAGGGTTCTAAGCCCCTTCTAGTCGAATTGAATGCTTACTGGTCCGTTAGGCTCAGTAAGAAAATCCTAGTCCATAAGAACTTAAACCTGGATTTCTAAGGTTTTCAGCCCTTAGTTGAGCATATGAGATGTATGTGGATGAGCATATAGTATAATATTCGCTTAGAGTACAAGTTATTACACTAGGTGAATGATTGAATGAGAGCAAAATTTCCTAGCAAAAATGCTAGTTGTGACATGTATGCTCCTGTGGCTCGCTTGGAAGCTATTTGTATGTTCTTGACATATGCTTCCTACATGGGGTTTACCTTTTATCAAATAGACGTCAAGACTGCCTTTTTATATGGAGTCGTGAAGGAGGAGATGTATGTTGATCCAAAATTTCCAAATCATATCTACAAATTAGATAAGACTTTGTATGGGTTACATCAGGCTCCTAGAGCTTGGTATGCTAACCTGATAGATCTTCTACTGGAGCATGGATAGACAAGAGGCACGATCGATCAGACATTGTTCAAAAAGAAAGTGGATAAAGACTTGATTATCGTCTAGATCTACGTGGATGACATCATCTTTGGGTATATGTGTTGGGTTTTAGGATTATCGTCTAGATCTACGTGGATGACATCATCTTAGGGTATATGTGTTGGGTTTTAGTATACTACAACATCCTATGGTGCACATACAACCCTAAATACCGTGAATCTAAGTTTTCTCTATTATACATGCAAATAAGAAGTTTCCAAGATATTACCCTATACTAGCATACAAATATCATATACTTGGGTAATAAAATAGATAGAATACATACCTTTTTGTTGTAACTTGTCTTCATGAAGCTTGAGTGCCTAGTGCCCGAAGCGTGACACCTCAAATGGTTCACAAAACACCATGAACACTTGGAATAACCTTGAGAATAAGCATACTTTGGTTTTCTCTAGTGAAATCGGCCTTGCCCTTTTGTGTACACACACTAGTAACAATTTCACCAACCAGGGACATATTTATATAATGTAGTGATTAGGGTTAAACCCATGACCCTTCATTTCATATGATTCATGGGTTAAACTCTCCATGGACTATCCATGAAAGCTTAGCCCAACCTAAATGAACTTGGCCCATCACACATATATATCTAAGAGTCCATATTTAATTAGTTCCATTTGATCACTTAATTAATAATAAATAAATTCTTGATCAATACTAATTAAATAATATGATTATATATTAATATATTAGAACTTATAATATATTAATATAAATCACTAGTATCCTTTTTCCTTATCTTGTCTATCCAATTGTCCCGATGCCATGCAACCCAAATGGACCATGCCGGGTCGGGTCAAGTCTTACCAATTATAGTTATGGACTTAGACATTAATCCAATAGTCTCCCACTTGGATAAGTCTAAAACTATTATTGAGTATGACTTCAAACCCCGACTAGCAATCGTAGCTCTCAAAAGCTTCTGTCAAGCTCTGACCTTGCCGATGAACTCTGAAGTTTATCAATGACTTGTCCATTAGATAAGGGATCATATATTACTCCATTCTAGATATCATATGGAGTGAGACATGTTATAATCATTCTCTTTGTCCATTTGTTGTTTCCTGATTTCCGATTTATGATGACTGACTGATTGAAAAAAGCAAATCAGTCATGGCTTGGCCAAGCACTCACATGTATCGTCATTAAATCGTTGAGGGGCCCACAGATATTGATTTTATCTTGAAGGTAAAAGGAATGGATAAACTTTGGCTCATATGGCTTGTTCTACTACTTGTTGAATCATACACAAAGGCACGTTTTATAACATCAAGTTACCAATGTAGTTTCGTGTAATCAATGTACAACCAACTCGTAGTAACAACTCGTATCTCTAGGTTTGAAGAATATAAGATATTATCGTCTCATGATCACTCGTGATAAAATCCATGAAGTGATTCAAATGAAGGCGAGTTGAATCCAATACTCAGAACTTATGAGCACTCATGAGTGTTGTAGCACAACTTTGTCCACCAACTTGGACCTCTATAAGCCAACCCATGTTAGTCATGATTCATATCTACTTCTAACATATGACTGACTGTGGATGGTTTGAATAACTTAGTCATTCCGGAAGAATAACCTAGTTATTATGGAAGTCAAAACATGCAAAGTGAAACACAAGAATAAATGAATCAAATATGGTATCAAACCCTATGAATATAAATAGACCACATTTATTTATCACCATATTGATTACTCATTATTCATTGTTTCAGTTTTATCAACTTTATACCTGAATTAAAAACACTAGTTGTCCCATGCTCCAATCATGTACACTATGTTTTTCTAAACAATAGCTTTGCCATACACCAATTATGCACTCTATGTTTGTCTATGATCATTTTCTTTGTGAACTAGATCAATTGAACATAATTTAGATGATTCGCTTTTCACACTCCCAAATCCTTGTCTTAAATGTAAGAAATCCAAATTCATATCATTTATCGAAATCTGTTTAGATTTTAAACTTATATGCACTGTTCCTCTTGTAATGATTATGCACAAAGCCATAAAGACTTGGCAACAATCATTACAGAGTATTCCAATGGAGAGAAATTCCATAGAACGGCGTCTCAAATTCAAAGCGCAACTCTATGTTCCCATTTTGACTACCACTTCTGAACAAGAGTTGCCTCTTTTCAGACGATGTCAATATGGTCCTTCCAATATTAGCAGCATACTTCCAACTGTCCTTGAGCAACCAATCTTTGGTAAACCTTAGATTGTCCTCGACAATTTCTTAATCACTTTAGTCATATCCAATTCTAGACATTTTTCCCTTTAATGCCCCAAGGCATTTGGAAAAATTCAGAAAGGATAAATATTATAGCACATGTAATCGATATTGTACCCAAAGTAAATGGGACACGATTCATGATGTTTCACATAAATACATGGTTTTAGACCAGTCTTTTGCCATAATAATTTTTGTTTTCCATATTATCAAAATTTGACTATGAAAAGAGATGTCGTGATCATAATCGGATTTTGTAAACGCAATATATAGAATTTTCTTATGTTGAACCAATCCATCATGAAATTCATATATATATTCTTGACTAAAGATGATTATAATCTCAATATAAGCTCTTTAGAATAATCTAAGCTTTTTAGAATTGAAATGAAGTATAATTTCATCTCCCTTAATTATAGCAAAACAACTTTTTCAACTCCTGTAACCTCACGAATTAAAACTTTTGTTTTCTATAATTAACATTGCTAACTTGCAATACTTATCATAATTATCATGCGCCCACTAACATGATGATTATTAGCATAACACTTATGATCCCACTAGCTTTCAGATGAATCCAGAAAACAACTGGACTTGTAGAGGTCAATACTAGATTGCTTTGATAAGACTTTATCAAAATCATACACCTTATCTTAGATAGCTCACAGGTGTGTCTAAAAAATTTCAGAACTATGAAAAGGGATGCCGTAATCATAGTCTCAATTGTTTAGACCTTTTCTATCTGCTTCAAATCTACTTGGTGGAAGTTTTTCCTCACCATCATTTTCATGAATCGGAGAGAAACCTTATGACCCTTAGATTTTATGGTATATGTGTTCCTTTTCATGTGAATTTTTTTTGTCAAAACCATAATCACAAGACAAGATTAGTGACAATTCCAAATTCATATGGACTGAACTTGTGCAATCTTAAATTCTTACCACCTAGCAGCTCAAGGGCCTGCCATTGCTTCCAAGTTGATATGCCACCAATTGAGAACTCTAAGAACTCATATGCAAAGACAACTTTAACTAGAATGGGCACAGAAATAGAAATATGTCAACACGATAGGCTAGTGTTAAACTACAATTATTTTATTCTTGATTAGATCTTGAAATTATTTTTAGGCTTTTTAAGACTCCCACCATCCTCTTCACATATAAGACTATCTTGCTAAATATTCAAGAAATAGTGCGGATTCTTTATCAAGACAAACACTTAACACAATTGGCCTAGGTTGGTCTCTGTTTTATCCAAAACATCACAACTTACCAAATTCAAATGTATAAGAGTAGAAAACCTTTTACTCTTAAATTTCACTAGTGTTAATAAACCTTCTTTAAGATGTGTCACTCAAGTTACATTTGTGGTGGGCTTGATCAGTGCATAAGAATGTGTACTCGATCCCTTAGTCCTTTAATTGACTCACACATCCATGTGAACAACTAATTAGTATTAATTTTCGAATGCTTGAAAGTTCTCATTCATCATACTATACAACTTGCATGATTCCAAGTTTCTATCCCACTGAAACTTGGGTGATGAGAATCTTTCCGTATTTGGAAAATTTAGACACTACCACAAATGAAAGAATCAAATTCATATTTCCACTCTTGCTATTAATAGAATCATATAAGCAACAATTTTTTTTCTTTTCACAAATGCCATCGTAAGGATATTTTAAAATAAATAAAATCAATTTATTTCCTTTTATTTTAAAAACTTTGTCGAAAAACTATCCTTACAGTGCAAAAGCATATGAAAAACTTTGTTGTTATCTATTCCTAAGCAATATATCATAACTCCTAAGCAACAACTCAAAATTCTGATCACAGAACCATGCGATCGAGATCCATTTTCGCGATTAAAATCAACATATACTTCCTTTAAGTTTCTTCACTTTTCTTTGATTCTCAAAACATCAACATGTGACCCAGTCACATCATGTAACAAGAATCTCAGAATAGAAACTTAACAGAGTTAGATAATGGACTTTACCTGAAGTAGAGTCAATATTCTTGACTTGATCAACCTTATGATCTTTCAGGTAAATAGGCTGCTTCGCAATCAATGCCCCTTCCTTTAGCAAAAGAAACATAGGGACTCTTTGGGAAGGGTACATGGGACTATTGCAGACTTAGCCTTTCTCTTTACCATTTGGTCAACCTAGTTGACTATGGTGAATCCCTTTCCTTGGAAAGAGAAGGCTTTTCTAGATATCCAATGTTACCATTGTAAATGTCCATGGTAGTTTGAGAAGTTGATCTACTAATCAAATTTGCTTTACAAGCCTTCCAAATCATTGCTGATTCAGAAGTACCAAGCAAATAGATAAGATCATTAAGGGTCTTGTCATAGTCTGTTTCATAGGATTCCCAAAGGAAGTCACTATGTAACATAGAAAGTGATTGAACCACCAACTTTCTCAAGACTTTTCACCCAACTCTCCCGGCTTGTCAATATGTGACTTCATCTCCAAGACGTGATCACACCTAGACCTTGCCTTGCCAATAGGGCTTGAGTGACCTTGAACTTGTGGGTTAGGGAGAATAATTGGAGGAGGTGGAGGAAGTGAAGTTCCAAGAGATTTGGGAAGATCATAGATGTCTGAACTAGACATCTTTTGGGAGATATTCAAGTTTAGTTGATTTAAAGTCCTTAATATAACACCCAATATGAAATATTAAGGCTAGGGCCCTACAACCTATTTATAACTGGAAGAGGGATGTCGTAATCCAAGTTATAAAATAGTTAAAGGTAGGTAAATGACGATTTACCAATTTCCACCATGAAAAACGAAATATAATTAAGTTTTTATTGGATTTGAAACTCCTAGATCTTTTGAGATACATTGAACTTTTAATGGCATGTTTGAATCTCGATTGTACCCTCTTAAGTTTGTGACTGGGATGCCGAGGATCACAAAAAAGGTGTGAATAAACATGCAAATTGACTTGGTACCCTTAATTTTATCACCCAATCGATGTGCCGGTTAACCACACGCGCTCCACCGATCTATGATAAAACTTAAGTCACCCTTTGCCACACATTGTCAGTCCCATGTTAGTGTACCAGTTAACCACACACGCTCCACTAACGACTTAACAATGGTGCAAAGTGTAATTTCATGGGTTAGCACCAAATTCACATTTTCCTAAGTAACTAAGATTGGGAATTTATAAGTGTTTAGTTACTTAGTATTTATCATTATACTTTTAATGAAGGGAGAATTATAGTCCTTTCCTACCCGTTCGGCTAACGACCCTCCACCAGTCAAGGAAGCGGTGGGTGAGAGTGGACACTCATTAAACTGCCATTTTATAGGCAGTAATCTTGTACCCCCTTATAGACCGGCTTTGTGAATGAGGCCTACTAATGGTAAGACAACTTGCTCTTATACATATATATAAATATTATTAACTTATAATATTATAAAGTATATGGGTTGAATTTTATCTTTTAAAATTCTAAGGTCATAACTTGGAATTAAAGTATTCATTAGAGAAAACTTTTCAAATTCCAAAACTTGAGGGCAAGTTTTGAAACTATTCAAAACTCTTGGATTTTCATAACTTATGAGTTTTAATTAAAGCTTTAAAACTTTTAATGAAGAGACTCTTGGACATCCATAACTTGAGGACAAGTTATGGAGCCATACAAACTATTTATAAGAAAAGACTCTTCATTTTTTCACGTAACCTATGACACTTTTATGAGTTTTAAGATTCATAAATGTAACCTGTTATGTAACTTGAGGAAAAGTTACAAAAACACATTTTATGAACTACCTCTAGATTAATTAGGATTGAAAACAACTAAAATACAAATTCTTTTTTTTTCATTAATCTAAACTAACTCATAAATCAAGGAAACATAAAACTTTTGGTAATCCGTGACTTATGGAGTTAAATGCTTGTTTTATGATGAAAATTTTCATGTTCCATAACTTAAGAATAAGTTATGCAATTCTTTAAAACATTAACACCAAATTTTGTAACTCCATAAAAACTTTGAATCAAATTCTTTTTTTTATTTTAAAACCTTTTCATATCCATAACTTATGGAGGTTTCAAAAACACTTAAGATCACAACTTTAAAAAAAACTTTTGAGCTCCAAAATGTTATGACAAAATTTGTAACTCCTTAAAACATTTATTTCAAACTTTTAAAACTAATAAAATAATCATATCATTTTATCTTTTACTAAATTTGACCTAATGCAATTCATATAGCAAATGATTCAAATTTTAAAAGTAATTAGATTTTCACAAAAACAAGTAAGTATCTTAAAATTTGACAAACGTCATGTTTTTTTTCCTTTTTTATCAACTTTGAAAATAAAACATTTGCATCAATATAACAGAAAGCAACACATGGCTCTGATACCACTGTTGGGTTTTAGTATAGTACAACATCCTATGGTGCACATACAACCCTAAATACCTTGGATCTATGTTTTCTCTATTATACATGCAAATATGAAGTTTCCAAGATATTACCCTATACTAGCATACAAATATCATATACTTGGGTAATAAAATAGATAGAATACATACCTTTTTGATGTAACTTGTCTTTATGAAGCTTGAGTGCCTAGTGCCCTAAGTGTGACACCTCAAATGGTTCACACAACACCATGAACACTTGGAATAACCTTGAGAATAAGGATACTATGGTTTTCTCTAGTGAAATAGGCCTTGCCCTTTTGTGTACACACACTAGTGCCAATTTCACAAACCAAGGACATCTTTATATAGTGTGGTGATTAGGGTTAAACCCATGACCCTTCATTTCATATGATCCATGGGTTAAACTCTCCATGGACTATCCATGAAAGCTTAGCCCAACCTAAATGAACTTGGCTCATCACACATATATATCTAAGAGCCCATATTTAATTAGTTCCATTTTGATCATTTAATTAATTATAAATTAATTCTTGATCAATACTAATTAAATAATATGATTATATATTAATATATTAGAACTTATAATATATTAATATAAATCACTAGTATCCTTTTTCCTCATCTTGTCTATCCAATTGTCCCGATGCCATGCAACCCAAATGGACCATGTCGGGTCGGGTCAAGTCTTACCAATTATAGTTATGGACTTAGACATTAATCCAACAATATGAGTCCTGTGATGTGCAAAGAATTTTAAGAATTCATGAAGAAAAGATTTGAAATGAGCTCACTTGGTGAAATGACGATGTTCATGGGATTACAAGTTCATCGAGATTCATCTGGAGTCTTGCTGCATCAGGGAAAATATGTGGAGGATATGCTTGAGAATTTCAGGTTCAAAGATTCTAAACCTACCTCTACACCCATGGCTGAAAGACCCCTGTTAGGACCAGATCCAGAAGGAGGTTCTATAGATCAAACCAAATATCGATCGATGATCGGATCTCTTATGTATTTTACTGCCAGCAGACTTGACTTTATGTTCGCTGTCGGTCAATGTGCTAGATATCAGACTAATCCTAAACTATCTCATATGATTGCTATTAAAAGGATCTTTTGATACCTCAAAGGTGGCCCTAAATTGGGGCAATGGTATCCTAAAACTCCTAAAATTGACCTACATGCTTTCGTTGACAGCAATTATGGAGGTTGTGATTTTGACAGGAAATCCACTTTAGGAGGATGTCATTTTCTGGGGGAGAGATCGGTGTCTTGGCAGTGCAAGAAATAGCAGACGGTGTCGACCTTCACAACTGAGGCTGAGTATGTAGCGGCATCAGCCTGGTGCTCTTAGGTTATCTAGATTCAACACAAATTGTTGGATTACGGTTTGAACTTTCTTGACATCTCCATATTTTGTGATAATGATGCTGCTATACAAGTTGCTAAAAATTTTGTTCATCATTCCAAAACCAAGCACATCGATATTAAAATTCATTTTATCCGAGACTGTTATGAGCGCAAGCTCATTCGTTTGGAGCAGATCCACACGATAATAATGTGGCAGACCTGTTTACCAAACCATTAAGTAAAGCTCAATTTGATGTGCTTGTAGGCTTTCTAAGGATGATTCGTTTGAAGACTAAATTTCTTTTTAATTTAAATTTGCGCATTTTATTTTATTTATTTTCATTTATTTTCTCTCCTATACACAAATTATTTACGTGGAGAAATCAAAATAAAAAAAATTCAAAAATTTCAAAACAAAAATCGAAAAATATATTCTTATAGTTTTTCGTTTGTAGGTGTTATTTGGGAAGTGATATTAAGTATGAGCGACAACGCGCAGTCTAAACAAGTGTAAGGTACTGCAGCTGAATTGTCTAGACTCTGTGCTCAACGTGCTAGTAGACACAAAGGATTAAAAGAAAGGACTGGACTCAGTGACAAATGAAAAGAGTTAACATAATTAAATGGACTTAGATTCATCTAGACTGACCATACGATGCTCGGGTAGATTGAGCAATGAGATAAACAAGGGAACCTCCGTGATACACTTAAGTTACTTTTCTACTGGAACTGTGGCTCAAAACTTTGTTGGCATATAGACTCATGTCCTTAATTCCGGTATTGATAGAGCGAGGGCGACTGGGGGTTTTGATAAAGAAGGTCTATAGGAAATTATTTTCTTGCTTTCTATCTGTCAGTAATATGTTGCCTCCTTTGCGTGATTGGAACATAACCGACCGGGAATGCAACATATGAAACTCTATTTCTATGCACCTCCTTATATATGCAATTATTTCTATCTATTAGCCATATGATGTCTCCTCTGCGTGATTGGATATGATCCGACCTGGAACACAACATATGCAACATTCTACCTCTCAATCCCTCTATCTATATTAGTCACATGTTGTCCCCTCAATGTGATTGGAAGATATCCGACCTGGGGCACAACATATGCATATGTTCTCCTAATGATTGAATACTCATCTAAAGTAAGGAGCTCTTTGGAAGCTCTTGATTGTCGAGGTATGTCGGGAAATGGGGAACACGTTCTAGTACACCTAAAATTGAACTACTTAAATGGTTGTCTGTATATCTCGCTGCTGAATTTACATGGACAACAATATCCTTGATCGTTGTCAGCTAAATGGTCCATTTAGGAATTTGATCACAAAAATCTTGTCACGTATAATCTATCAAAATTGGCAAAAAGGTCCTTTAAGTTTAAGTGGATCATAATACCGGTGGTTGAATAGATCTACTCATTCAGGTGTGTGCTGAAAAACAAAGTTAAGACTATTTTAAAACTTATCATCCGAAAGTGTTTAAATTTTAGTCTTTAAGTGAGTTTAGTGTTACTTTTAGTTTTCAATTTATTTTTATTTTTATTTTCTAAAAATTAAATGTTGGGTTAAAAATATGGTTTATACTTTTCTTTTCTAGGCAAATGTATTTTTATGTAATGTTTTATGAGTTTACGGTCAGGTTTACAGCCAGGGAGGTGTTTACGGCCGTAAACCCATTTACGACGGTAAACAGGTTTACAGCCGTAAACCCATTCATGGCCCATATTCACCAAGCCCATGTTTCTCATGTATAAATATAGGTGTAAGGGGTGAGGAGTAGAATGATGAACATGAGAAGAGAGAAACTAGAGAGAAGAAGACAACATTTTTGTGTGTGTGAATCTACTATAAAGAACTTAATTATAATCATATCATTCAAGATTCATCATCTTCTTCTTCTCCTTTTCTTCTATTTGATCTGACATAATCCGTTTGATTGGGATTCCAAGCCACCAAACGGATTTGATTGATACACAAGCAGACTAGGGACTTACAATTGGTATCAGAGCTTGGATTGTATCAGTCAATTTTGTCAGATCTAGAGCTTATTTGATCTTATTTTTTTAAGGATTTCTACGTTTTTGGATAGATCTTGGCAAAATAAGGGGGTTTGTTCTTTGCGTTTTTCATAAAAACAAGTTCTGGATCGAGTTTTGGAGCAAAAATGGTGAAAAACGTCATTTTTTGAAGGGTTTACGGCCATTTAAGGGTTCTCGGCCATGAACAGTTTGCAGCTAGGGTTTCTCGGTGGTGGCGGCTACGGCTTCGAAGTTTACGGCCTCGGAGTTCACAGCTCGAGGTTCACAGTCCGAGTTTGCGGTCGAACGGCATTTCCGCTTCGCACCCCGTCCTCGCATCGCATCTTCGCCTCGCACCTCGCACGTGTTTGCTTAGCAGCCTCGGTCTCGACCAGCAATAGTCTTCGCAACGTCATATTAAAAAGAAAGGGGCAGTCCAAATTTTGGAGGTGTCGGGGATCGAACTTGGGTCTCCTGCCAAATAAACCAAGCGCCATACCAACTCAACTACATTGCTAGATGACATCCTCCTTCCGAATTTAATTCAAAAGGCGTCTTTCTCGGTTCCAACTTTCGAAATTTGACACTTTTAACCCAAAAAACTCAATTACTTTCAATTTTAAATTCTGTTTTCATCCAAAATAAATAATAATAATAATAATAATAATAATAATAATAATAATAATAATAAATAAAATAATAAAAATTATTAAAAAAATTATTAAAAAAAAATTAGACCTTTGATTTTAAACTTTGACTTTCTCGTTTAACATTTAAATTTTCAAATTTAGCTTTTCGGTTTGACTTTTCAAGTTTGATTTTTGAGTTTGGCTTTTTAAATCTGACTTTTAAGGTTGACTTTTGAGGTTTATAGTCAAAGGACAATTTTAAATTTTAGTTTGACGTTTAAGTTTTATTTTAGCTTCGAGTTGTGCTTTTAATGGCTTTTGAGGTCAATTAGGGAATTGAAGACATGAAAGAGAATCGTCAGGATATGTTAAAACAAAATTTCAACATGTTCAACTACATTCCCTGAAAAACCCTGGAGGCTCAGCTACAGCGATTCACTACTCTCACTACTGAAATGAATATATTAGAGGTCTTGTTGACCAAATCTGAGATAAACAAAAAGCTATTGAATTCACTACCGAAATCGTGGGATATGAACGTAGATGTCATCAAGAAGACAAAAGATCTCAATCGTCTTAGTATTGCTTATGTAATTGAAGAGCTTGATGCTTTGAAATGTGGAAAAACAATGAGTTCCACAAACATCCCGGTCAATGAAGTTTCATGTACTCCATCTTGTGAAGATACGATTAAAATTCTTTGTGAACATAATGATTTGCTAAAAAGGGAAGTCAAGGACCTAAAATACGAAGGATATCAACTTAGGAAATGACAGAAACCCCTGAAGGCTGAATTAGAAGCAAAAACCAAAGACTTTAGAAAGCTTCAGGAAGAGTATAGCAACAAGTGTGAAAATTATGACTATATTAAGAGACAACTTGCTGTTATAACTAAAGAACTTGACACTTTGAAAATTAAGTGTGGAAAAATAGATGTTAGTTTCAAAAATTATATTGCGTCAAGTCAGACAGTTGAATCCTTATTTGAAATCCAATTAAAATTCAAAGATAATCAAAACAAGGGTCTAGGGTATGATAGTGTTCCTCCACCTTTCAATCATAACTACACATCCATCCCTATGACACAGGAAGAAATTGACAGGGAGGCACCTCTTCAATATGGAAAACCAACTGGATTTGTGTCAGGAGGTATTCAGGTTGAAAATACTAATGTTTCTACTTCATGTGTAGGTAAGTTGTAGAAGATGAGAACAAGGAGAACACTACTGAACAAACCAATGACTCCTTGAACTCAGAATTTGTTGCTTCGAATTCAGTTACTCCTAAAAAACATGCCGTTGAGAAATACAGGCCACCAATTCCAACGCAACAGAGTGCTTGTTGCAACTGTGCATGTGGGAACAATAAGAGACAATGCAAGGTTATGCCACTAGGAGCAGGAAGAAACAACTTCACAGTGAAGAAAAAGACATGTTTTCACTATGGAACACCTGGACATATTTCTAGAAATTGTCCTAACCACGCATATGTTCCCTACTATGCACAAGGGTGGCAGAACGCGCTAAAAGGGAGATACTCCAATAGAAATCCCTCAAGGTCACGTAAAAGACAATGGTGACTAGAATGCCCACAAGGCCAAGAATCAAAATCACAAGGGCAAAAAGGGAATGTCTGCGAAGAAGCAAAATCCAAGAGATGCTCCAGCGAAACCAAGACCAGTTAGGTCAAAGTCATCTCGGCAGCCGACTTCAAGTTCCAAAGCAAGTATTGAGGCACCCATCCACTCAAACAAGAAATGGGTTAAACCCGACTATAGATGGGTTCCGAAGGCTCAATCTCCCAAATCACCTAATGACTCTAATATCGCTACATCTTCTTTTTGTGATAAGCAGGATATGTCGTGGGAGAGAGTACCGTGCAAGGATGAAAAAGGTCGACCCAGTTTCAAAATGGACTGGGTTCCAAAGACCAATTGATCTCGCTCTGTGTCGGAGCAGCTACGGAGGCATATCATCAGACTTCGGTTTGTTGGTAGTGGTTGTTCCAGGCACATGATAGGAAGCATCTCTCAACTGTACAACATTCAGAACTTTGTTCGAGAGTATGTGTCCTTTGCGGGAAAGGAAAGAAAGGAGGAAAGGAAGAGATCAGAAATGGGGTTAGTGCTTAATGACATGAAGAATTTTCGGATCTGTTCTGAGATTATGCATGCTGTTCTCAGACCTTCTGGATGCAGATTCAATCGGTGAATTACGGTTTACGTTTTCTTCTCTATACTCCTGAGTTTATCTTACTGTAATTTGTTTTAAAGACAATTTTTCATTTACTTAATAGTTATTCGTTAGTAGTTATTATTTGGAAGTGATATAAAGAATGTGATAACGGGCAGTCAAAAACTATGTAAAGGACTGAATCTGAATTGTCTAGACTCTGTGTTCCATGTGCTGGTAGGTATGATGGATTTGACAGTGTGGATTTAGTTAGGATTGTGTGGACTGACCATACTACGCTCAGGTAGATTGAGCAGTGAGATAAACACGGAAACCCACGGGATACACTAAATTAATACGCATCTAGAACAGTGGTTCAACTTTTCCTTGATGTATGGACTTATGTCCTTAATTCTGGTTTTGATAGGGCGACTGGGGGTTCTGATAAAGTAGGTTTGTAGGAAATTATTTTCTTGTTTTCTATATGTCAGTCATATGTTGCCTCTTCTGCGTGATCGGAAGATCCGACCTAGAATGCAACATATGCAACTTTATCTCTACACACCTTCTTATCTATCTATATTTGTTAGCCTTATGTTTTCCCCTCTACGTGATCGGAAGATCCAACCTGGGACACAGCATATGCAACATTCTACTTCTCAATCCCTTTATCCTAGTTAACCATATGTTGTCCCCTCTACATGATTGAAATATATCTAACCTGGGACACAACATATGTATACATTTCTAAATCTGACTTCCTCCTTAATAATTGTTTACTCACCTAAAGTAAGGAGTTCTTTAGAAGTTCTTGATCACCGGGGTATATCGGGAACTAGGGAACACGTTCTAGTGCAACTAAAATTGAACCATTTAGAGGTTGTCTGTAGATCTCGCTGCTTAATTTAAGTAGACAACAATACCCATGGTCGTCGTCAACTAAATGGTTTATCTAGAAAAGTTTGTCGATACTCTTCGTTCTTAAGTGGACCACAATACCAGCAATTGACCAGATCTATTCATGAAGGTGAAGGTACTGATAAACAAGTTTAGGCTGTCCCACAACTTTGATCCAAAATATTTTTGTTTTTTTAAATTTGTTCATAGTTTTCCTCTATGCACAAATTTAGGGGAAGAATTAAATAAAAAAATCAAAAATTAAACAAAAATAAGAAAATTAAAAATCCAAAGATAGTGTTATTTCTATTTCGTTTTTGTTTTAAGTTTTCTTTTAGTTTTGTTTTGTCTTGAAAAGTGATTTCAGGTGTAGATGAAACTCATGGAGTTTATGTCGAAAATTTCTGAGCCAAAGCTTCATCCGTGATCATCGAAGAATTCTCATTCGAAGGAGCAAGAAATGAAGATTATCCTTTCAACATTCAATCATTCAACCCTAGAAGCAAGGTGAAGCAGAAATTGAAGATTATGTGACGGATTGCATTGAAGCCTCCTCAATCAGTCAACTACTATCTATGAACCTGCTGAAGTGATCCAGAAAATTATTTCTCTCTGAAGTTCTATCTGAAGATTCTCAAGCTGAAAGCACCAATTTTCAAGAATCTCTACAAGAAGCCTCGTCACCCAATGTGCATTAAATGTGAAATTCTGAAGAAATTCCTAACTGCTCAAGATGAAGTCATTTATTGAAGATTCATCAAGTTCATCTTGAAGCTGTGAAGTCATCGAAGATAAACGCTGAAGCCAATCTCCAACTGAAGATTAACAAGAAAAACCAACTAGTTTTTAGGGGGAGCTTGTTGGGTCAATTTGATGGGTTTTGGTCATAAGAACATCCTATGTGCTCATACAAACCCTAATGCTTGGATCTTGGTTTCGCTATTGTACATGCAAGTTATCCAAGACTATAAACCCTAATTCTAGCATACAAGTAATCACATTAACATGAGAATAGGTTTAAGATGTTACCTTGATTGTTATGTAGCAAAAACAATCCCAAATCTCCATGTATTGACTTTAGAAAGCTTAGAGTCACAAATGTCACTCCTTTAATGGTTCACAAACACCAAGAGCAAGAGGATGAAGAGGGGAGAGGGTGGAGGCTACCCTAAAACGTGTGAAACCCTAGAAGAAGTCTTAGCCATGTTTTTGGGTCATAAGGGATCTATATATATATATATAAGAGGCTATTAGGGTTATCTAACAAGGAAACCCTAAATTGGATGCTTAAGCCCTAAGCAACCCATGGATTCCTTTCCTTAAGGTCTTGGATGATTTCCTCATGGGTTTCCCCATAGAATTCGCCCACTCCTTAATATATGGCAATCCATAGCCCAAATTGCAATTATCTTATAATTACAATTCCAGTCCCTTAAGTTTAATTAATCTCTTTTAGTCACAAAATTAATTACCAATTAATTCTTGACTAATATTAATTAAACAATATGATTTCTCCTTTAATATATTATTCTCATAATATATTAATAAATCATATTTAATCCTTTCTCTCCATAATTCATCCTATCAAGTTGCTTTGGTGAAGGCAACCCAAAAGGACCATGCACCATCGGGTCAAGTACATACCAAAATAGTTATGGACTTAGACATTAATCCAACAGTCTCCCACTTGGATAAGTCTAATAACTATTATGCGTATGACTTCAGATCCTGATCTACAATCGTAGCTTTCCAAAGCCACTGTCAACTCTGATCCTATCAGATAGGTGTGTCCTTTAGATAAGGGATCATATATTCCTCCATTCTAGATATCGTATGAGACATGATTTCTAATCATTCTCTTTGTACTATTTCTCGATTTCCGATTTATGACGACTGACTAATTGAACAAATCAAATTAGCCCTAGCCCGGCCGAGCATTTACGTTTGTCATCACTAAATCATCGAGGGGCCTAAAGATATCGCTTTTATCCTACTTTGGATAAAAGGAACGGATAAACTTTGATTTAATGCTCGCTTGCACTCACTCACCGAATCACACACAACAATATGTTTTATGACACCAAGTTACTGGTGCGTTTACATATTATCAATGTGCAACTGACTCGCAAGATACAACTCACACATCTCGGTTTCAAGAATATAAGATGTTATCGTCTCACCAATCACTCGTGATACAATTCATGGAGTGATCCAAGTGAGCGTGGGTTTAATCCAATGCTCAAATTCATATTCATAAGCACTCATGAACGTTGCAGCAAACATTTGCTTATGTCTAATGCTCTTTAGACAATCCACACACCAATTCACGACAGTCTTCTTTCATATCTACTTCCAACATATGAACGACTGTGGTCCGTTCGAATAATTTGACTATTCTTAACCAATTAAATTATTCAAGAAGTCAAAACATGCAAATGTGAAACACAATAATAATACTAATCCCATATGGCCTCAAATCTTTGAGTATGAATAAAACACTTTTTATTTATCACCATATCGATTACTCATTATTTGTCGTTTCGAGTAATCAACTTCTTACTTGAATTATTACACTTGTCCCATGCTCCTAGCATGCACACAATGTTTACCTATGGTTCTTACTTTATGAAATAGATCAAATCAAACACATTTCCAATCATTCTCATTTCACAACTCCAAATCCTTTTCATAAGTGAAAGAATATCAAATTCTTTCTACTTATAGAATATGCTAGATTCTAACATTTTTATGCAATGATACTTTCGTAATGTCACTGCACCAAAGTTACAAATACTATTGCCAATGAAATTACAAAGTCCTCTATCGGAGATTGTTACAAGACAATTCCTTAGATATGATGTCTCTCAATCAAAGTACATTCCTTTGAACATCCTTTTGCATAAAAGTTTCTAATCTAGACATAGATTTTCAATATTTAATTCCCAATATAGACACGTTTCCATATTTTCCATATGACAACTCATTCTTAATAGAATCTTTTCTATTTATAATAATGTCGATATGGTCCATCCAATATGGAAACATTTCCATATTTTCCAATACTATACTTCCAACTACTCACAAGCAACCAATCCTCGACGAACTTTGGATTGTCCTTTGATAGTTGTTTAATTATTTAGTCAAAACCGATTCTTGTCTCTTTTCCCTCTAAATGCGCTAGACATTTGGAAAATTTAGAATGGTCAAATATCACAGCTTTTGCAATCGATCCTATACCCGAAGCGTATGGGACACGATGCATAATGTCTTACATGAAGATTCTATACTTTATCAATCTTCTGCCATAATGTTTTATTCGCTATGTTCTCAAAATTCGAATTGTGAAGAGGAATGCCGTAATCATAATCGAAATTTTAAGAACACATTATGTACCTTTGAGTAAATTTATTAACATTCCACAACCTAAGCCTTTAGATTTGAAATGAAACATAATATTCTCAACCTTAATTATAGCAAACCAACTTTACAACCCTTACTACTTTGCAAGGTATAACTCTTGTTTTCTATAATTAATATTGCCAACTTGCAATACGTGCCTTAATAATCATACAATCATAACATTTATGCTCCCACTATCATGATGATTATTATAAAACATAACACTTATGATCCCACTAGCTTTGACATGTATTCATATACATCTTAACTTTCAGAAAAACAATACATATTGAATTTCTTAAGTCCATGTTTCTAATACTTAATGCTTTGATAATCTTTTATCAAGGCTTCGTGAATTTATACACTTTTGCCTTAGATAGTTCATATGTGTGTCTAAACAATTAAGACTAATTGCCAAACCTCACAATTCAAATTATGGAAAGGGATACCATAACCATAATCGAATTCGAGAATGCAATTTTACAATCACTATCTTCTTAAAATCTTTCTTAGTGAAAGCATTTCCTCACAATCATTTTCATGAAGTAGGAAATCTTATGACACTTAGATTTAAATGGTGTATGTGTTCCTATCCATGTGAATTTGTTAAAAGAAAAGTTTACGACAAATTCAAACTCATATGGACCAAACTTCCTTAATCTTGATTTCTTGCCTTATAGTAGCACAGCTGCCTACCATGTCTTCCAAGTAGTTAAGCAGCTCACCTTTTCCTATCAATGTACCTTTCATTGATTAAGGTGCTTTGCCTTTTATGCGTTCAAAATGAGAACTCATAGAACTCACATGCATAATTAACTCAATTGGAACAGCACAGAAACAAAATAATGTCAACACGATAGGTTGGAAACCTCAACTCGTGTGTTAGTGATGATCGATAAGGTTTATTTGATTTGTTCTTGAAACCTTTCAAGACCATTAAGACTCCCACTGACTCCTTGACATATAAGATTCTCTTGTCAATAACCATTTCTTGACAAACAAATATTCAAGGGTTAGTGTAGCTTTTATCAAAACACTTCATAAATTGGTCTTAGTTGGTGTTTGTCTTATCCAAGACATCACAACCTTCCATATTTGATGAATGTTATAAACCTTCTTAATACTTTTCACTCATTTTCATAATCTTAACTCTAAGACTTGTCTTGGAACGAAGTATGATTGACTTCTTGATTTAGCCATTTCTTCAATTCTTGATTCCTCTTCTTAAACATACAATTGTACTAAGACTTACTTAGAGGATCAATTGAGATATGGTTCTTAATCATTAAGACCTATCATAAAGCATAAAAGGTACTCTCCCTTCTTCTTAGAATGGATAAACTTTTATCTTTTTGTCTACTTGATTCTTCTTATTCGTTCTGCTATTGATTTAAACATTTTCAATCAATTCATAATTACACTTAATCTTATAAGTATAATCATATTTACTAAACCTTTAGTAAATCATGACGAATATCTTTGTTTACAATTATGGTGGACTTGATCAATACCCAACTTTGTGTACTCGATCTCCTAGTCCTTCACTTGATACTTTGTCAATGAATTAGTCTAATTTCCAAATATGAAATTTCTCATTCATCGTGCAACCAAGTGCATGATTCCAAGTTCCTGTCCAATTGAAACTTGGGTGATGAGAAACTTTCTCTATTTGGTAAATTTTTGACATTTCCACAAACGGCATAATTAAGAATCAAATCCATTATTGCTAATATTAGAAACATCCAAATATCAATTTTTCATATATTCCATTGCAAGGATAAATAAATAATCAAAATATATTTTATTGCGGAAAAATTTTGTCCTTACAATGCAATTCTTTGAAAAACTATGTTAATACATATTTCTAAGCAATCTAATTCTAACTCTAAGTAGCAGCTCAAGAATCTAATCTTCAAGTAATGCGATCGAAATCCATTCCTTCACGGTTAGATTCTGCTCACTTATTCCCTTAAGCTTCCTTTCTTTTCTTCGATTCTACAAAACGTCAATTGTAATCTTATCACATTATGTATTAAGAATCTAGAATAGGAGCTTAAAAGAGTTAGTCAATGGATTTTACCTAAAGCAGAGCCATACGTTTTGACTCTCCCATCTCTTCGATCTCTTAGGTAAATAGGGCAACTTCGTCTCTAATGCCCCTTCTCTTGACAATAAAAGCAAATTGACTCTTTTGGAACAGGACATGGAACTACTTCAGACATTGCCTTTCTCTTATGATCAAACTTTTCGATCATAGCATGTCTTTTGTTGCCATTGTCTATATCCATAGAGGTCTTGAAGGCAGATTCACCAATCAACTTTGCTATTCTATTGTGCCAAACCATTGCTGATCCAGCAGCAATAAGCATATAGGTGAGATCTATATGGGTCACGTCGCAGTTTATCATATAGTACTCTCTTACGAACTCACTATACGAGTTAGGAGGTGACTGAAGAGCCCAATCAACAGCCATCTCCTCACAGACAACGGATCCTAACATTCTTAACCTATCAATGTGTGACTTCATCCCTAGGACGTGTGCACACACCGACTTTCCTTCTTTATGTTTATTTGCCAAAAGGGCTTGAGTGAGCTTGAACTTTTCAAGCCTTCGAACTTGTGGGTTAGGGAGAATAATTGGAGGAGGAGGAGGAGGAAGTGAAACATGATCTCTTGTTCCTCGATCGAATCATGGAATATCATTTTCATGTGGAATGCTTGTTCCACGGGATTTGGGAAGACCATAGTTGTCGAACTTTGACATCTACAAAACGGGAGAAAACGAATTCAAGTTAGTTGATTGACTTAGTCCTTAGTAAATCACCCCAATGAGATACTAAGGCTAGGACCCAACACAATATTCCACAACTCAGGAGAGGGATGTCGTAACCCTAATTGCAGAATATTTGAAGGTAAGTGAATGACGATTCACTAATTTCCACTACGAAAAACGAAAAAGAAATTTAAGTTTTAAATATATGAAAACTCCTAGATCCTTTGAGATTCATTAAACATTTCAATGGCATGTTTAAATCTCGATATGCCCCTCTAGTTTGTGACTGGGATGCTGAGGATCACAAATCGGGTGTGAATAACCATGCAAACTAACATGGTGCCCTCACATGTTACGGTCACCTATTTGATGTGCCGGTAAACCACACACGCTCCACCGAACTATGACAAACATTGAGTCACCCTTTGCTACCTTTGCTTAGAACCATTTAGTGTGTCAGTTAACCACACACGCTCCACTAACGTCTTCGCAAGGGCACAAAGTGTAATTTCATGGAATTGCATCAATTCACTTTTGCCTAAGTAACTAAGATTGGGAATTTGTAAAACATTTAGTTACTTTTGTACTTTATTATACTTATAAAGAAAGGTTTTGTCCTATCCTACCCGTTCGGCTAACGACCCTCCACTAGTCAAGAGTGCGGTGGGTAAGAGTGGATACCCATTCAATCGCCATTTTATAGGCAATTTCCTTAAACACCCCTTATAGACCAGCTTCGTGAATGAGGCCTACTAACGGTAAGACTGACTTTTACTCATACATATATATAATGTTAGACTTTTAATGTTATATATAGTATAGGGTGTATTTTAATACTTTTAAAATACTATGTGGTTAAATTTAACAATTATACCTTTAATTCAATTAAATTGTAAACCTAAACTTTTATGGATTTATTAAACTTCTTTTAATTATACACCTTAATTAATTAATAAAACCATAAGGGTGTGATTTGAACTTTTCAAAACAATACTCTAGGGCAAGTTTTGAAACATTTCAAAACTCTAGGGCAAGTTTTGAAACATTTCAAAACATTTGGGTTTAGAATTTAAATATACATCAAAATTAACCTATTAATTCAAAATTTAAATTCCGAAACTTGAGGGCAAGTTTTGAAACCTTTTTTCAAAACATTAGGGTTTTAACTATTTAAATTTCAAAACAACAAAACTTTTGGGTTCAAATTTAAACTATAAAACCTAAAGGGGAAAATATGAAACTTTTCAAAGCACAAGTATCAAATAAAAAATAATCTAAATTAACATTTAATCACATAATTATCCATATTTGATTTATTTAATGATTTCTTGCAAAACAGTTTACCAATTTAATCAAAATAATTAATCAATTATCACATAAGGAAACAAATATTTTATTAATTGATAAATATCTTCAATTAGATCAAGAATATAGTTAAATATATCATAAAATCGGATTTATATTGATCTTATATGATAAGGCAACTATCCTTAAGAAAAAACAGCAAGAAATCCCGGTTTTCCCTCACTCTGACCAGCCGACTCGTCGAGTCAGGCATGGACTCGTCGACTTAGCATGAACTCGGCGAGTTCATCTAAAAGACTCGGCGAGTTCAGCCCCCAGAAACACAAAAATCGAATTTTTTCAACATACAAAGTATCAATACAATAGAAACCAATCTAGTCTCTGATACCACTGATGGGTTTTGGTCATAAGAACATCCTATGTGCTCATACAAACCCTAATGCTTGGATCTAGGTTTCTCTACTGTGCATGCAAGTTATCCAAGACTATAAACCCTAATTCTAGCATACAAGTAATCATATTAACATGAGAATAGGTTTAAGATGTTACCTTGATTGTTATGTAGCAATAACAATCCCAAATCTCCTTGTATTGACTTTAGAAAGGTTAGAGTCACAAATGTCACTCCTCTAATGGTTCACAAACACCAAGAGCAAGAGGATGAAGAGGAGAGAGAATGGAGGCAGCCCTAAAACGTGTGAAACCCTAGAAGAAGTCTTAGCCACGTTTTTGGGTCATAAGGGATCTATATATATATATATATATATATATATATATATATATATATATATATATATATATATATATATATATATATATATATATAGAGAGAGAGAGAGAGAGAGAGAGGAGGCTATTAGGGTTATCTAACAAGGAAACCCTAAATTGGATGCTTAAGCCCTAACCAACCCATGGATTCCTTTCCTTAAGGGCTTGGACGATTTCCTCATGGGTTTCCCCATAGAATTCGTCCACTCCTTAATATATGGCAATCCATAGCCCAAATTGCAATTATCTTATAATTACAATTCCAGTCCCTTAAGTTTAATTAATCTCTTTTAGTCACAAAACTAATTACCAATTAATTCTTAACTAATATTAATTAAACAATATGATTTCTCCTTTAATATATTATTCTCATAATATATTAATAAATTATATTTAATCCTTTCTCTCCATAATTCATCCTATCAAGTTGCTTTGGTGAAGGCAACCCAAAAGGACCATGCACCATCGGGTCAAGTACATACCAAAATAGTTATGGACTTAGACACTAATCCAACACAATTAAGAAAAGAAAGCTATAAACCAAGGGGGAGATTGTTGGGTCAAAAATATGGTTTATACTTTGCTTTTCTAGGTAAATATATTTTTCTGTAACGTTTTATGAGTTTACGGTCAGGTTTACGGCCAGAGAGGTGTTTACGGCCGTAAACCCATTTACGGCCGTAAACAGGTTTACGGTCGTAAACCCATTCACGACCCATGTTCACCAAGCGCATATTTCTCATGTATAAATATAGGTGTAAGGAATGAGGAGTAGAGTGATGAACTTCAGAAGAGAGAAACTAGAGAGAAGAAGAGAGCATTTTTGTGTGTGTGAATCTATTGTAAAGAACTTAGTTCTAATCATATCATTCAAGATTCATCATCTTCTTCTTCTCCTTCTTTTCTATTTGATCTGACATCATCCGTTTGATTGGGATTCCGCACCATCAAACGGATCTGATTGATACACAAGGAGAATAGGGACTTACGTTAAATTTTGGGGTGAGGCCCACCGAGTTCATGGGCTGAAAATCCTAATTAGGTTATAAAAGGAGGGATTTCGGCCTTCCCCCACATTTTTCACGCCTCCACCGAAATTGTTTTTTTCTTTCTTTCTCTTGTTCATTCACGTTTGCTGCTCAAATCCATCTATTCGATTCGTTAATTTTTGTGTGTTTAATCAAAAATTATTCACTAAATCATCATCGTAAGTGGATTGTGAGTGTTGTACAACTAATTTGGTTGAAATCATTGCAGATTTTAGGTGCTGATAGTCGATTTGGACGGAAGTTTTACGTCGATTTGGGGTTTACAATTTCAGACGAAAACCAAAATTCAAGGGTTTTTGATTTTCGGTGGAACGATTTCGGCTGAAAACCCACAATTCAAGGGTTTTAGTTTTTCAGTGGGACGTTTTCAACTGAAAACCCAAATCCAACCGAAAACGGAAAAAATAAATTGAACTTTGACCAAAATCGTGTCCCGTGTATTGACCGAAAACATTAAACTTTGACTATTTTGACCGAAATCTACTTAATTTTGACAATTTTCAAGCCCAATTCGAGCCTATTTGACTTTGGTTGATTGAAATCGACCTTAGTTAATCGGAATTAATGTTATGAGAAAATTAACTTTATATGTTTAATTTTGCTTTTCTCACTTGGCTCATTTGGTGAAGATAAATGGCTGATTTGAAATTTGTTGAAACTCACAACATTGAGGGATGTCTTTCTGATCCACCACTAAGCCATCAGGAATTTAAGTCCATGGTTCATGGTCTAAACAATTGAAGGATCACTCATGCTCTTCAAATGAATCCTATCATTTATGAAGACCTAGTGAGGGAGTTTTGGGATAAGACTTCTTTCAATTAAGCAGGAGAAGATGGTGCAGGTGTTGTAGAATCAACTGTCAAGGGGGAGAATATTATCGTGTCAGAACAAACAATTCGTGAAGTTCATAGGTTTGGAGATCAGCATGAATTCTATACTGAGATATCTGCTACTCAGATTAGGGAGGTTCTTGAACGAATGGGCTATGAAGGAACCTTTCCTCTAACCTTGAAGAAGTTCCTCCCTCCTTACTGGCGCTTTCTTGCTCACACTTTTGTAATATGTATTTCAGGTAGGAAGGGGAGGAGCTGATGAGATCTCCCAGTCATCTACTGGTTCCATTGTTGCTCTCGTCATGGATTTGAACTTCAACTTTTCAAGGTTTGTGTTCAATGAAATGAAGAGCAATCTACAATGGAAAAAGAAGGTTGTATTCCTGATGTATTCAAGATTTCTACAAATGATCTTTGATGATAAATATTCTGATTTGGAAAGAACAGGTGAAATATTGGATATGAACTCTTTGGGCCCAAACTCCTTTGGATTAATGAAGCAAAATCGCAAGGGATCAAAGGTTGTGTTCAGGGGAACAAGCCCTCTAGTGAAATTTGGAAAATTTGTTGAAATAGAAGAAGATCCTAAACCATAAGATGTTTCAGTTAAGGAAGATGAAAGCACTTTTGTTCTTGAAAGGTTGTTCCTGCTATCAACCCTCCTGTGGCTATTGTGCCAGAGGAGCATGTGCTCGTTCTTGATGTTGATGATTATGATGAAGGAGAAGATAATGATGAAGAGGGTGATGCACCAGGTTTTAATGATGAGGACTTCATGTTTGATTTTGAGCTCAGTTATGATGACATTCATTCGTTCTTTGAGTTTAATAAAGTAAATGACGTTGTGAGTTCTCAAACAGAGACTGAGGGAGATACTAACATTTTCAAGATGCCAATTCAAACGCCCACTCTGATGGCAGAGATTATAGCTCAACTGGATTCAACTTCAATGATTCCTCCCTAAGCAGTTGCTACTCCAAACATTATTCCATCTGAATGTGATCTTGAAGAGTCTCAAGCCTCCCAGCCACCACTGAAACGAAAGTGTGCTGATCTTAGGCTGGGATTGCTTATTAGGGAACAAACTCAACCTACTCAACAGCCAACCCCAACCAATGAACCAGCCATACCAACTCGTGTCGAAAGCCAAATTTTGCATGAGGAGCCTAGTTTTGTTCATACATCTTTTGAAGCAGGAAGCTCTTCACCTCATGGAGGTTCTTCAACCCGTCAACCTGCGCACGATGCCGCTTCTAAAAGGCTTGCCTGGTTTCTTGCCTGAGAAAGTGTTGATCCTGCATCGAAAGTCAAAGGCATGTCAATTGGTGCATGGAGCTCCGATAATGAAGATCCAACAATTTTTTAGCTCTAGGAAGAAATTGGGGTTTTAAATCAAAAGCTTATTGAGAAAGATGTCTTGATTAGAACTCTGGATGTTAGAGTTTCCGATCTTGAAAGAGAAAATGCTCAAAAGTCAAAACATATTTCTGATCTGCAGCTAAATCTTGGTGCTCTTACTGCCGGATTTTTTTATTTGAAGAATAAAATGATCAGTGAATTTGGCGACAAATTCAAAACATCTGTCAGTGAGCCTGATGAAGCCACTGCCTCCCCAAGTGTACCTGCCCAAGCACCACAAGATGTTCCTCTTTAAGCCAATGCAACTCGTACTGTTGACCGATTTGATAATGAACCTGCTAATGCTTATCCTACAGTAATCTTGAAGCAAACTCAGAGGCAAGCCAAAACTCACGGAAAAAGTCAAATATTGCTTTTCATGAAAAACTCCGATCAAAATATTCGTGGAGATCAGCCTCGAGTTAGTTTGATTGAGCTCAGTAAAATGAGATTTTCAGTTAAGTATGACGATCGGTCGAGTATAAAGGTGTGGGGATTTCACAACAGGAAGAATATATGGGCGGTCAAAAGAAATAGTTGCAATGTGGAGTACTACGAGCATCAAAATGACTTTAGTTCTTGAACTAAGGTTGATCTTACAGAATTAGCTAGTGCTCCCTTCCACAACCCATCGAATGATCATCGTGGAACTGAATTCAAAATCTTTTTGGAGAATCAAGTAAAGAGAAAGTTCGATGGGATGAAGACTGCAGATTCTTTCATGAAGAAAAGCAACAATTTTGAAGACATATAGTAAAATATCTTACGTCATATCATTTCAACTCACTTGTGTTTTAAATACATTAACAATATTATAATTATATAAAGAGAAATTAAATATTTTCCTATTTTTATGCCTAATATCTTCCTATCTATTTTAAATGATGACAAATATCATTTAATTTAATTTAATTTTAATTTAAATGAGATGTTAAATTTATACATTTGTCATCATCTTCAATAGGTAGGAAAAAATTAAAAACAAAAGGTAAGAGGATATTTAATTTCTCTTATATAAATAAATTAAACAATATTTTCTATAATATAAAATTAATTCAATTTGATAGGATAGATATTAGGTTAGTAGAGGGTATATGGTCATATGTATATATAAATGTCAAGGTACTGTGGTTTCATCAAAACAAAGTCATTTGTAGTTTCATCTTCAGATATTTTTCGATGATTCTTTTAGTTGTTAACGTTATTCTCTTTTGCCTATATGCGTCAATTTGTTTATGCAGTAGCCAAGGAACAATAAATCCGCCAGAAAAGGTGTCGGCTGTCCTAGCATTCGGGGACTCCTTCCTTGATCCTGGGAATAATGACTACATCACGACACCGCTCAAGGCAAACTTCCTTCCATATGGAAAGGATTTTATGGGTGGAAAACCAACTGGAAGGTTCTCAAATGGAAAAAACATAGGCGACTTTTTCGGTACCTTTTTATTTTCATACACTCTTTGATGTTTTTTTCTTTTTTTGAAAGAGTACACTCTTTGATGTTTTTATGACTAAAAATGGAATTCTAGTATTTTGAACCATTACCCCAATCATCAAATTAAACTGTAGTCTAAAAATAAATCACTGCCACGTGGGTTAATAACAACTACCAAGTTCAGAAGTTCGATACATTACTATCGTTCATGGTGCATAGCTGATCGAGTTGTAGTCATGGCATGCATTTTTTGTATCACACATATATTGGTGTTTATTCTTGTTCGAAGTTCTTTTTAGTAAACTATAAAGCTTATATAAACACCCTAGCTACTCCATAAAAGCTCTATTCAAATAATAACCACATCGCTAGTGTTGATAATATAAACCTAACTAAACCACCCTACTCCATGAAAGATCAAGTTGTCTACCTGTTTTCATGGCTGTATTTTTGCATTTATCATATTCGTTTTTATATTCATGTTTATTCTCGTTATTGTTTTTTGTTAATTTTCGTAAAAGAAATTTCTATAGAAAATACTACTATTTTTACTCAAATCAAATAGATGTTCCATATCAAATCAAAGCACAATCATATAGTTAGAGATAGATATAAGAAAAATATAAATCTAACAACAAAGCAAAGTATTTGGGAAGCAAATATATAACATTTCGCAACATCATCTTTAATGTCAAATTATCATTTTCATGCACAAACTGAGCACTTTCTCTTAATTAATCTAAATCACCAAGAAAAAATATCAGGATGAATATCAAAAGTAAACTAAATTATATATAGAATATATTACCGTTACTTCCAAAAATCATCAGAATAGAAACAAAAATAAGAAGACAACATTTCATTATACAAGTATACTAATGTTTTACGTGTATTAGTCTCCAAAGAGTTAACACAAAGGATTTAGAGGGATATCATTCATGTATATAGTAGATTCGTGTTTGTACGCTTTTGTATTTGTATATAACTAACAAAACTGCCATTTATTGTTTGATATCAAATAATCCTAAGCCGAAGGATTAGGAGTGAAGGAATATCTTCCAGCATTTCTCGACCCTTCCTTACAAGAAAACGATCTTCTTACGGGTGTAAGTTTTGCTTCCGGTGGCTCTGGATATGATCCACTAACAAGCACCGTATCGGTATGCATACATATCTTATTTTTAATTTCTAAAAATACTTATGTTTTACATGTTATCTGTACGAATTAGGCCCTTATGTTTTTTCGCTTGTTTGGTCTCTTTACAATTAGGCTGCTATACCAATATTGGACCAACTGAATTTGTTCAAACAATATATTGGGAATCTCACAAGGATCGTTGGGGAAGAAGCTGTGACGAATATAATGAAAAATAGTGTATCTGTGGTATGTTCAAGCACAAATGATCTTGTTATATCCCTCCCGGCAAGAAGCGTACTTATTGATGTCCCTACTTATGATCGCATGTTGGTAAACTTGACCTTGAATTTTATACAGGTATTTATACCCTTACTTTTCTTTGCAAGTAATTATATTATATTTACTCATTCAGACAATATTGCTATGCAAGATGAAAATAGACAAGTAGAAGGTGATTGCTTCACTTAAAGCTTTGGATGAAATGCACATTTTTAAGTGATAATAAAATAAATAAGTAAGATGTTTGAAAAATGACACCGAAAGATGGACTCTTATTATGTGAACATGAAAGACATGTCATAAATCATATTACAAACTAATAGATTTTCATCAAATTTGTTGAAGGAACTATACAAACTAGGAGCACGAAAGATAGTTGTCTTTAGTGCACCCCCCACCGGATGTCTTCCAATAGAGAGAACATTAAATGGAGGTATACTTAGAATGTGCGACCAAAAGGAAAATGAAGCAGCACAATTGTACAACAACATGGTAAAAGAACAGCTCCCAGTTCTTGCAAGTAGTCTTCCTAAATCAAGGATTGCTTTGGTCGATTTCTACAATCCCCTAATAAACATCATCAATAACCCTCAGCAATATGGTATCCACAACATCCACTACTTAATTTTCGCGTAAATTTTTTTACATATGCGCGTATTTCAATAATGTTTATTTACTTTTTAACACATTATTCCTTTCCCCAGGGTTTCAAGTTGTTAATAGAGGATGTTGTGGAACCGGATTGGTAGAGGTGTCTTTTTTATGTAACAGGCTTAGCCCAACGTGTCCAGACGACACTAAATACTTCTTTTGGGATAGTTTCCACCTAACAGAGATCGGATGTAACATCTTTGTTAATCAGACTCTACCAAGTTTGGTGAATAGTTTGTTCTAGTATAGGTTCGATGGGTGACAAAGATTGCGAGTGTGGAGATAATACACTTGGTCACATAATTAAATAAAACAATGGAAATGTGTTCGATTTTAAATTTGATTAATGTAAACTTAGCCTTTGTTCGGCAAATCAATATATTTATGTTTACATTTTAATCTTTGTTTCTTTTAATTGGCTCTTATTACTCTTTAATATCGGAATTCTGCTCTGCAAATTTTTCAATATTAGGTTAATGTTTTAGTTATTGTTTACCAATTTTATAATGTTTCTCAATCACCTTTATTACATTTTGTGGTGATCGTAAGACCATCTTCAATGCATTGAACTCATATGAGTTCAATGGATTGACACATATACATTCCATTCACTATACAACTTTACTCATTAAATTCTACACTCCATTAAACTCTATACAATTTAATAGATTGTCACATCATTTATCTTTTTCTTTTTATTTATTGTTATTTTAAAAAAAACTAATTAGCATGAAATTAAAAATTAAAAACTACAATTAAAATTAACATTAATTTAAAATAAAAAATTATATATATATATATATATATATATATATATATATATATATATATATATATATATATATATATATATATATATGTGTGTGTGTGTGTGCATGTGTGTGTTTAAGAGAGAGAGAGGAGAGAGAATATAGAGTTCAATGGGGATTGAACTCCCCATTCCATTGAATCCTAGTCATTTTTCTACAATGGGGATTTTGGGTTTAAGAGATTAAACTCCCCGTTAAACCTTCCATTGAACTCCCATTAGAGATGGCTTAGAGACACATTGAGTCTATGATAGACAAAGTCGCATTACATAAAAATAATGTCTTCTTTTGTAAAATCTGAAGGATTTACGACTGACTTAACTTCCTCTTGTAAATATTGTCCTTTTTTGAATAATTTTACAAAATTCAAGCATGCATATTTTGTTTTACTTTCATAAATCAAAATACAAAAACACGCATGATGCTTTTTCACTTTAGTCTATCTACTTCAAAAAAGAACTTTCGTCTTTTCATATTTGATGGAATACTTGAGGACTACCTCCTAGCTACTCTCTAGGTCAAGAAGCACAAGAAATCCGCGCCTCCATCACTTCCTCCTAAGTTCCTCTTTCACTCCTAGATCTCAATCATGACACTTGGTCCTTCATTAGTGGCAGTCGACACAACCACATTTTGACATAGACGCCTCCATAACAGGTTAATGACACTACAGAAAAATATGTAATATAATGAAATAAAAAAAAGTGCCAGTAAATTCGAAAAATAGAACTAAAGAATACTCGTAGAATCAACCGCACAAATAAAATATGTAAGTAGATAGGACCGATGTAGGGTTTCACAGTAAGGTTGCACGGGAAAGTCAGGTGTTGCACTATAGTAGAAAAAAAAAAAAAAAATTTGAAAATTTCGTTCCATTACAGCCGGAAAAGTCAGGGGTTGCTGGTGCCACCCTGAACCCCCCGTAAATCCGCCCCTGAAGAAGAAATGCTCCCACTAAAACTTTATTGTGATACTATGCAGTGCGGTTTCACTACAAGGAAATGAGCAATTAGCGACGACAAAAGTCGCCGGTAAAGGGTCCAGAAGTCGCCGATAAAGCTAATAGCGGCGACACGTCGCCGGTAAAGAGTCGTAACTACTGCTTCGACGCTAATGATCAGATTGTCGCCGCTAAAGACAAATGTCGCCACTAATGCCCCTGTCGCCGCTAATACTTCGTGTCGCCGCTAAAGAGATTGTTACCGGTAATACTAATGTCGTCCGTAATAATGTTGCCGGTAATAACGTTTTTCATTTTTTTTCTATTTGCGACTTTGGGTATAATTTATTCCAAATATTGTTATAATTAATTCTATACCAAAAATTACACAACAACATCAAATTAAATATCAAATACTCTTATAATTAATTTAATACCAAAATACTACAACCAAAAGTTTGATAATTCTAACAAGTAGCAAAGTAAGTTTTACAATTATAACAAATAGCCAAGTATAACAAGTATAACATACAAATAAAGCTTCTCCCAACATATTATCATCTTCTTTCCCATCATTTCCTCTTTGATTATTCTGTGATTGAAAAAACGAATAAAGCTTCTCCCTACATGTCGGGTCGTTGAGCAATGCTCGAAGATTTTCCAACTACATAATAAATAACAACATATATAAATTATAAGTTAAATTTTCCAACTAGGGACAAAAACACAATTACCAAATCCACATGCATTTTATGACGCCAAAGTACATTGCTATTTTTAAACCAAGATAAAAAATGCAAAGTACATTGTTATTTCTTGCATATGGGACAAAAACTCAACTACCAAAGCTTTTACCAAATACTCACCAAAAACCAAAATGAGCAAATCAACATACATTTTATGATGGCAAACTACATTTCTATTTTTAAACTAAGCCAAATAACCAAAGTACATTATTATTTATTGCACTTGGGACAAAAACCCAATTACTAAAGCTTTTAGCAAATAATCACCACAAAATCAAAAACACATACTTTCATATAATACATAAGAGCATCAAATACACATACTTTCACATACATATACCATATATACACCAAACACACATACATACATAATAATATCCTACTTATACCAAATACACATAATTTCACATATATAGATAATAACATCATACTTATACCAAATACTCATATACCACATATACATCAAACACACACACATTGACATATATACACCACATTTACATAGATTTACATACAAATATAAAATATACATATATGACAAATTTCACATAATTGATACAACTACACATATTTTGCAATTAAACTCAAATTTCACAATAAATAGAAGTAAATAGAACCTGTGATGATGAAATCAACAAAAATGGTCCAGTGGTGGGGGTAGTCGTTGGTGGTGGTTAGGAACACAATCAACAAAATTGAAATAGATAATTTTTTGCAATCAATCACTACAATAAGCTTCAAATCAATGTTATAACAGAAAAGGGACCGGAAATTGAACTGGAAACACCTATCAGTCGCCGAAAAAATGGTCTTCACCGGAAAATGACTCTCTCCGCCTGTATCTTCTTTGTGGCCGATTTTACACAGTCACCGGAAGTAAGTAATGTCTATCACTCACTTACTTGACGACTTAATTGAGGAATCGATGATCTATGCCGAAGAGAAAAAGCAGCATCGAATGGAGAGTAATAGAACAACAAAAGGAAAAAAAAAGATGAATTTTTGGGGTTAACTGTGTCGACCTTCAGCGATGACACCTTTATCGGTGACTAATTCAGCTTTAGCGGCGACTATACATCTTTACCGGCGACTCTCCGGAGGGAATTAATACCGCGTCATTTTTCGATCTTTAGCGGCGACACCTGCAGGTCTTTACCGGCGACGCAAGTCGCCAGTATTGATTTTATGCATTCCAAGACCACTCTAGCCGTTAAATTAGAACCACGATCGAACGATTCGTGTTTACCGGAACGTCAAAACGCGGATCAGTGTCATTCAGCCTTTAGCGGCGACACGAAGCTTTAGTGCCAACTTTTTAATATGTCGCCGCTACAGCTCAGTGTCGCCAATATTGGTGTCGCCGCTAAAGGCTAAATTTCTTGTAGTGTTTATGGTATCAAATTACTAAACCGTAGTTCATACCGCATCGTACCACACTATATATATATATATATATATATATATATATATATATATATATATATATATATATATGAGAAAGTGCATAAATCATTGGAAATCTTAACCTTAGAAAATCAATAGAAATACAAAGAAAGAAAATACTTTTGAGACATTTTTTTTTTACTTTACAAGGCTAAAAATTACAATGTATTTTTTTTATTTTGACTTTGAGATATTTTGAAATTTTCTTTTTCTTATTTTAATTTTTTTCAACGACTTTGAATAAAAAAAAATTACGATTCTTAAGTTTGTAAAATCAAAATAAAGATTAGGTATGTCAAAGTATTTTTTATGTGTTAGGGTTTATAAGGTTTCTTGTAAGTCCGTAAAATGTCTGTGTATCAATCAGATCTGTTTGATGGTGCGGAATCACAATCAAACGGATGATGTCAGATCAAATAGAAGAGAAGAATAAGAAGAATATGATGAATCTATGTATGAATTGATTAGAATGAAGATCCGAATACAAAAGATTCACACACACAAAACTTCTCTCTAGTTTCTCTCTTGGCCGTACACTCCTTGTGTTCTTGAATATCTACTCCTCACCCTAACACCTATATATATACAAGGATATATGGGCTTGGTGAACATGGGTCGTAAATGGGTTTACAGCCGTAAACACCAAGCAGTTTACGGTCCAAGACACAAAAATACATTTTTCTAGAAAAGTAAAGTATAAACCATATTTTGGACCCAACAATCTCCCCCTTGGTTTATAACTTTCTTTTCTTAATTGACCCAACAATCTCCCCCTAAAAAGTAGCTGGCTTTTCTTGTTAATCTTCATTGGGAGATTGGCTTCAGCTTTAATCTTCGATGACTTCACAGCTTCAAGATGAACTTGATGAATCTTCAATGAATGACTTCATCTTAAGCAGTTGGGATTTTCTTCTGAATTTGACATTTAACGTACATTGGGTGAGAAGGCTTCTTGTAGAGATTCTTAAAAATTGGTGCTTTCAGCTTGAGAATCTTCAGAGAGAACATCAGAGAGAACAAATCTCCTGGATCACTTTAGCAGGTTTAATATAGCAGCAGACTGATTGAGGAGACTTCAATGCAATCCGTCACATAATTTTCAAGTGCAGCTTCACCTTGCTTTTGGAATTGACAAATTGAATGTTGAAAGAATAATCTTCATTTTTTCCTCCTTCGAATGCGAATTCTTCGATGCTTACGGATGAAGCATTGGCTCAAAAAATTTCGACACAATCTCCATGAGTCTTATCTATACCTGAAATCACTTTTCAAGACAAAACAAAACTAAGAGAAAACTTAGCACACAAATTAAAACATAAACAAAAATATTTTTGAAATTTTGATTTTTCCTGAACAAGAAATAAAACAGAAATAAAAATATTTTTTGGATTTTGAATTTTCTAATTTTTGTTTGACTTTTGAAATTTTTTTTGAATTTTATTTTATTTTATTTTTTTAATTCTCCCCCTTATATTTAAATTAGAAGAACACTATGAACAAACTTAACAAAAACAAAAATAATAGCTAACTTTAAGAGTGATTTGGGATCAAAGTTCTTAGACAGCCTTTATCTGTTTATCAATACCTCTCCCTTCATGAATAGATCTGGTCAATCGTCGGTATTGTGGTCCACTTAAACACGAGAGATTGTGACAAAATTAGGACATATTATAAGTGACAAGATAATGTGATCCTAAGTTCCTAGATAATATTCCTTAAGGAGCATTCAGCTGACGACGACCAAAGATATTGTTGTCCACCTAAATTGAGTAGCGAGATCTACAGACAACCTGTATGTGTTTAAATTTTAATTGTACTAGAACGTGTTTCCTGCTTCCTGATATGCTCTAGCCATCAAGGACTTCCAGAATACTCCTTACACCGGGTGAGCAGACAATTATTAAGAGAGAAGATAGATTTGGAATGCATATGTTGTACATCCAGGTCAGATCTCTTTCAATCACGCAAAGGATAAAACATATGACTAACTAAAGTTTTAGAGGGATTGAGAAGAGAACGTTGCATATACTATGTACCAGGTCGGATTTTGAGTCACGCAAAGGAGACAGTATATGGCTAACAGATGGAAAGGATTGCATAGATAGAAGATGTAGAGAGATAGATTTGCATATGCTACAGTCCAGGTCGGATCTCTCGATCACGCAAAGGAGGAAACATATGACTAACAGACAAAAAGAAAGAAAATAACCTTCTATAGACCTAGTTTATCGGAATTCCCCAGTCACCCCATCCAACCGGAATTAAGGACAGAATCCGCACATCAAGGAAAAATGAATCCACAGTTCTAGAAACGAGTTATTTAATGTGACCGGTAGATTCCCATGTATATCTCCCTGCTCAACCTATCTGATCGTCATGATGTCAGGCAAAATGGATCTATCTAGGTCAAGTTTTTTCAAGTCTCTAGATTCCTTAAGTTCATTAATGCCTAGTCAAGTCCATTTAAAAATCTTTCGTGCCTACCAGCGCATCGAACACAGAGCCTAGACAATTCAGATTCAGTCCCTTACAAAGATTCAGATTGCTTGTTATCACATGATTATATCACTTCCCAAAACATCTGTGACAATCCGAAAATTTTTCTGTCACTGTAACCCATTTCCGTTAATAAAACTTGTTTGTATTTCAATTTTTCCAGATAACTTTTGGATTAAGTTAATTAAATTAAGACTTTTATTATGACTTCATGAGTATTCAAACACATTAGAAACACGTGAAAACACCCTCAATGTTCATTTGGAAGATTTTTAGTTTTAACCACGTCGGGTTACGACAACTTAATCGGGTACGACCATAAGCCTCGTTTAACGTAAGTATCAGGTAGATTTCCACCGAGCCTCAAAATCTAACCCTATATAAAGGTTAGAGGACTTCATTTGAAGATTTTTCACTCTCTCTCACTACTCACTCTCTACAATCCAAATCTTGATCCAAAATCACCCATTTCAAGCTCCAAATCGGTAAGTAATCCATCCTAGCATATAGTTTAGCTTGTTTAGCTTACGAATCCATGTCTAAATCATCCAAAAGTACCAAAGACATGTGTTTACGTCCCTGGAACAATCCCAAACCGCAAACACCCTTAAATGGGGTTTTGGATCCCCAAATCACTTCTAGTGCTTAGCTATGACTTAGGGGCTTGCATGAATGGACTTAGAACACCAAAATCTTGATATTTGGGGAGTAAACATGACTTTATGGCCCAATATCATGCTTGGACCGTAAACCCTCCTTCATGGACCGTAAACACCATTTAAGGTGTTAAAATGCCCCTTAAACACCTCCTATGGCTTGGAATAATGTCTAGAACCAACCACCATTGTGTTAGGGACCTTAAACTTGAAGGAAACCACATCCTTAGGAGATTACAGCCGTAAACTCCTCTAAAGTGGTCAAGTGGTGCCCTAACTTCCTCCCATGGCTTATACATTAGACTAGAATCAATTGTTCTTAACCTATGACCATCAAAACACAAAAGGAAAGGGTATATGAGAGTTTACAGCTGTAAACTCCTTAAAATGGTGCATTTGTTGATCCAATCACTTCCATTGCCTTAGAACTGAACCTAGCCTAATTCCGCTAATGTTGTAAGACCTTTAAGCATCCAAGAACACACCAACATGAGTTTACGGCCGTAAACTCATGGGGATATGGTCATTGGACCGAAAACTACCCTAAGAGTTTACTCTCAAAGAGAAAACGCCATATCTAGGCCTTACACCTCCTTAGATGCAACCCGGATCACTCCTAACACTTGAAATAAAGTGTTTTTGCGTCTCGGAGTGTACTATTTTAATTAATTAGTGGTTTAAAGTCTAATTAGATACAATTATGTATCTCTTCATATTACATAGGCACCTCGTGTGTATTCAAGCCCTGAATTGACAATTAGCATCCTAATCGCCACATTTCTCAACTGGTGAGTTCATACCCCTACACCTTTTTTCGTGTTTTTCAATGTTTTCAGGGGGGGGGGGAGAATACAAGCAAAAGTACAAGGAAATCTTGTACTCCAACTTATTATTTCATTTGAAATGCTTCATATTTCGTATGCTTTTAACACTGGAAACCGTATTAACAAACCGTTTGACTTGCAGAGTTAGTTTTCAAACTAATTGTGAAACTCATTATAAAATGTTATATTTTATAGTTCACAAATGATTTTCCACATTATTACTGTTAAAATCATTAATCTTAGAACTTTTGATACGTCCTTTGAAACACTCCATAGAGATACGCGAGTGGAGGACCGCCTTTGTAACTAGAATCTAAATAAGGATTTTCCACATTATTACTTGTAAATTCGTTATTCTTAAGATTGGAGACACGTCTTCTGTAACACTCCACAGAGATACGCGAGTGGAGGACCGCCCCTGTAACCAGAATCTCCTAGGAGGAGAGCGTGACTTGAGTGTATAGATCTATACGGGGCTGACTACCCCGCACCTTGCTGCTAGCTACAATGGGACCGGCAGGTCTACGGGTGACAAAAGTCATAAATGATACTGACTTTCCTTTTTCCATATCTAGTTTATCGTATGGTTATAGAACTCGCAACTTAGATAATGGAGATTTACTTTTAAGTAATAAAGAACTTAGAAAATTAATAACCTTATGAATTAGTTTACTACCTACCTAATAGTTTTATATACGTGTTAAAACTAACACACTTTTCAAGGATAACCAGGCTTTCAGAATACTTCATTAATGCTACAAGTATGGTAGATACTTGTACACCGCATTCCGAAACGATAACCAACCACCAACTTTTAAGGAAAATAAGGGTTTTTCCTGAGATAACATAACTGTTCTTAACCAAAATGTGTAACAAATGGATAACTAAACTTTTCTTATAAGAAAATATGGGATTTTCTTGGATAACAACTTCTTCAGAAAACCAAAGGAAACTTGTTCTTTTACAAAAACAAACCGCTTATGAACTCACTAGCTTTATGCTGATATTTTTAAAACTGCTTGTATTCTCAGGTTCCCGTTAAACAGGTATCCCGCGTTCTTTTGGAGAAGATGGAGCGTTCAGAAGTCTCGTCTTTACTTTTGTTCGTACTGATATATATATATATATATATATATATATATATATATATATATATATATAAAACATGTATTTCTTTAATTTCAAACAAATGTAAATATTCCTATCTAATGTAATGGTTGTGTTTACTATGCTTACTATGTACATTGGTTGTGATACTTTACATGACGTTCTCCGCCTCGGAATGTTTCCACCATCGGTTTCGGGGTGTGACAACATCTCCTGCAAGCACATTCCATTAACACCATATTTTTGATTTTCTGATTTTCTTATGTTTTTGGATTTTTTTTTTAAATTTAAAATTTTCTAATTTTTGTTTTGTTTTTATTTCTCCTCCTAATTTTGTGCATAGGAGAGAAACGAAAGTAAATGCACAAATTTAAACTATCCTAAAACAAAAATTAGTCTTTAAAGCGAATCAGCTTAAGAAAAACTCAGGAATATAGAGAAGAAAATGCAAACCGTAATTCACCGATTGAATCTGCATTCTAAAGGTCTGAGAACAGCAAGCATAATCTCAGAAACAGATCCGAAATTCTTCATATCATTAAACACTAACCCATTTGTGATCTCTTCCTTTCTTCCTTTCCCGCAAAAGGACACATCCTCTCAAACAAAGTTCTGAATATTGTACAGTTGAGAGATGCCTCCTATCATGTGCCTGGAACAGCCACTATCAACAAACCGAAGTCTTATGATATGCCTCCATAGCTGCTCTGACACAGAGCGGGATCAGTTGGTCTTTGGAACCTAGTCCATTTTGAAACTGGGTCGACCTTTGTTATCCTTGCACGGTACTCTCTCCCATGACATGTCCTGTTTATCATAAACAGAAGATATATAAATATTAGAAGCATTAGGAGATTTGGGAGAGTGAGCCTTTGGAACCCATTTGTAGTTGGGTTTAACCCATTTCTTTTTCGATCCTATGGGTGGCTCAGTACTTTCTTTTGAACTTGATGTCGGCCGTTGAGATGACTTTGACCTAACCGGTCTTTGTTTCACTGGAGCATCTCTTGGATTGGGCTTCTTGGCCGGCATTTCCTTCTTGTTCTTGGGAGTTGGATGCTTGGCCTTGTGGGTTTGATTCTTAGCCTTCTGTGCATTCCAGTCACCATTGTCTGAACGTGACCTGGAAGGGTTTCTTTTGAAGTATCTCCCATTTGGTGCGTTTTGCCATCCTTGTGCGCAATAGGGAACGTATGCGCGATTTGGACAGTTTCGGGCAATGTGTCCAGGTGTTCCACAGTGAAAACATGTCTTTTTCTTCACTATAAATTTATTTCTTCCTGCCCCTGGTGGCGTATCCTTGCCTTGTCTCTTATTGTTCCCACAAGCACAATTGCAACAGGCACTATGTTTCAATAGAATCGGTGGCCTGTATTTCTCAACGACAGGTTTGTTAGGAATAACAAAATTTGAAGCAATACATTCTGAGTTCAAGGAGATGTTGGATTGTTCAATGGTTTTCTCTTTGTTCTTATCTTCTGCTACTTTACATGCACATAAAGTATAAGCATTAGTATTTTCAACTTGAATACCTCCTGACACAAATCCAGCTGGTTTTCCATATTAAAGATGTGCCTCCCTGTCAATTTCTTCCTGTGTCATAGGGATGGATGTGTAGGTATGATTGAAAGGTGGAGGAACACTATCATACCCTAGACCCTTGTTTTGATTATCTTTGAATTTTAATTGGGTTTCAAATAATGACTCGACTGTCTGACTTGACGCAGACTAATTTTTGAAACTGACATCTGTTTTTCCACACTTAATTTTCAATGTGTGATGTGTCAAGTTCTTCAGTTACAGCAGCAAGTTGTCTCTTAATATAGTCATAATTTTCACACTTGTTGCTATACTCTTCCTGAAGCTTCCTAAAGTCTTTGGTTTTTGCTTCTAATTCAGCCTTCAGGGGTTTCTGTCATTTCCTGAGTTGATATCCTTCATATCTCAAGTTCTCAACTTCTCTTTTAATAAATCAATTTGTTCCCGAAGAAATTTAATCGTAGTTTCACAAGCTGGAGTACATGTAACTTCAGTGACCAGAATGTTTTCAGAACTCATTGTTTTTCTACACTTCAAAGCATTAAGTTCTTCAATTACATCAGTAAGACTAAGATGATTGAGATCTTTTGTCTTCTTGATGATAGCCACGTTCATACCCCACGATTTCGGAAGTGAATTCAATAGCTTTTTGTTTATCTCAAACTTAGACAAGAAGATCCCAACTATATTCATCTCAGTAGTAAGTGTAGTAAATCGCTGCAACTAAGTTTCGAGGGTTTCTCCAGGGTTATAATCGAAAATGTTGAAATTTTGTCTTAACATATCCCGACGACTCTCTTTCATGTTTTCAACTCCCTCGTAGACCATAAAATCAATTAAAAAGCACAACTAGAAACCAAAATCAAACTTAAAAGTCAAACCCTTTGATTATATACCTCAAAAGTCAACCTTAAAAGTCAAATTTAAAAAGTTAAACTCAAAAGTCAAACCAAAAAGCTAAATTTGAAAATTTAAAAGTTAAACGAAAAAGTCAAAGTTTAAAGTCAAAGGTCAAACTTTGAAGTCAATGTCAAAATTTAAGGTCAAAAGTTAAAAAATAATAGTCAAAAATTAAAATATAATTTTATTATTATTATTATTATTATTATTATTATTATTATTTTATTTTAATTTTTTTATTTTGGATGAAAAAAGAATTTAAAATTAAAAGAGATTGAGTTTTGGGGTTAAAAGTGTCAAAAATGCTAAACTTGAAACGAAAAAGACGCTTTATGAATTAAATAGGGAAGAAATGTATCAACTCGTGGCCTAGAGGAGTTGGAAGTAGTGCCGCTTGGTGAACCAGAGGTCGTGAGATCGAACCCCGGCACCTCCGCTTCTGCTTGCTATTTTTTTTTATATGTGAAGGCTGCGAAGCTGCTGCGAAGCGAGGACGAGGACCGAGGTGCGAGGCGAAGACCGAGACTGCTGGACCGCAAACTCCGAGGACCCGCCGTAAACTCTGAGGCCGCAAGCTCGGACCGTGAACCTCGGGCCGTGAACTCGGGCCGTGAACTCCGAAACCCTATCCGCTGGCCGCAAACTCCGCCACGCCCTCGCAGGTTTCGACCAAAAACACCGATTTTTCGACTTTGAAGCTCCAAAACTCGATCAAAAACCATTTTTTTATGAAAAACACGAAAAACAAACCCCCATTATTTTTCAGAGATCTATCCAAAAACGCAAAAATCTTTCGAAAACAAGTTCAAATAATGCTCCAAATCTGACAAAATTGACTGATACAACCAAGCTCTAATAGAAATTATATGTTGCTAAAATGCCTGTGTATCAATCATATGCGTTTGATGGTGCGAAATCTCAATCAAACGGATGATGTCAGATCAAATAGAAGAGAAGAAGAAGAAGAATATGATGAATCTATGTATGAATTGATTAGAATGAAGATCCTGATACAAAAGATTCACACACACAAAACTTCTCTCTAGTTTCTCTCTTGGCCGTACACTCCTTGTGTTTCATTAATCTCTACTCCTCACCCCTAACACTTATAAAGCAAAGTATAAACCATATTTTGACCCAACATTTCTTTATATATATATATATATATATATATATATATATATATATATATATATATATATATATATATATATATATATATATATAGGGGTGTGATCCGTTGAGAACTAGAAGTAAAAGTGGAGCGTTGTATCAAAATTAACTCATAAAAGATATGATCTTGATCTTACCAATCTCATTTAATGTTTAATTTTTGGTGTTATTGGAAATATTAATCAAAAAGACTAAAAACAAACATAATAAATCAAATTTTCTGATTTTTTTTTAAAATAATTTTCATTTTTTTAAATGCTGAGTTTTTATTTTTTTTTAGAAAATATGAATTTTTTTAAAAAAAAAATCTAGAAAAAATATATTATTTTTACAAGCTGCAATCTTTTTAAACCATTAAATTTTTAAAGACCACTAAATTTTTAAAAAAAAAACTGGAAAATTAAAAAAAAAATTGTAATTATTTTAACCAAATTATATAACGTTTTAAGAAGATATATGCGTATTTTTCATAAAAAAAAAAGAAATATTTATTAACTAATATATAAACACAATAGTATAAATAGTTTATTCGATACAAAATAAAATAAAAAAATAATAAAAAATGCTACAATGATTTAAAGTAACATCATTTCTTAGTGTCAAGATTTTCATATTTTTTTTTTCAATTTATCACTTTCTCCTCTTCAATATATTCCAATTCTTCCAAATCTACAAAAAAAAAAAAATTAAAAATGATTAATGCTAGAACACTCACAAAAATGTATGTATATATATATATATATATATATATATACACACACACACACACACCATGTAAGATTCAAATGTAAATTACATGTGATTTATATGTCAATTACATATAATTTATATATGAATTACATATGATTTACACGTGAATCACATATAAATCATACGTAATTCATATATGATTCACATGTGAATTACATGTGAATCACATGTAATTCATATGTGATTTAGATGTGAATCACATGTAATTCATGTGTGATTCACTTGTGATATACATGTGATATATATGTAAATTACATGTGAATCACATGTAATTCATATGTGATTCACTTGTGATTTACATATGAATCACATGTAATTCACATATGTTTCACTTGTGATTTACTTGGTAATTACATGTGATTTATATGTGAGTTGCATATGAATCACATGTAATTCATATGTGATTCACTTGTGACTTACAAGTGAATCACATGTGATTTACTTGTGAATCTATAACCTATATGTGAATCACATGTAATTCATATGTGATTCACTTATGATTTAATTGTGAATCAGATATGATTTAATTGTGAATCACATATAATTTATATGTGAATCACATGTAGTTCATATGTGAATTAGTTGTGATTCACATGTGAATTACATTTGATTCGTATTTGAATTACATGTAATTTACATGTGAATCACATGTAATTCATATGCAAATTACATATAATTCATAGTTTTGATAATTAGAAATATCAACATGAAATTTGAAATAATAATGTGTAGATAATTAAAAACTTAACTTAAAGCATTTTAAGTCAGGTAAGGGGTAATATTGGATCCATATGTAGGAAAAGTATTCGAAGTACATCACCATGAAGCCATGTCTTCTTAGGAAATGAAAGTATTCTCTCCATTATCTATTGAAAAAAAGCACAAGAAACATTAGTGTTTTCTCAAAATCTTATATTGATTAAGGTCATGTGATATGAATAATTAGTAATTCTTACCGGTAAAACAAAACTAAAAGAACCAACTGGAAGAGGGGCCATATTTGCATGACACAAATAATACATGCATTACTCTCTCAAATAGACTCAGTGACTGGAGTAAGACATTTTGCTAGCTTCACCATTTTTTCATAAGCCACATCATTAACCATGGGCGATTGCACTAATGGATTCACAAACTTGGCCTGAAATATAGTCAGAAGTGAATTAGAATTCAGAAAGATAGTTTCTGATCCATATCAATTAGATCATGAACTTCTCTATAGAAATTTATCAGATGAATATACTAACAACATGTTATAAAACAAAAACACTTCAAATCCAAATCGCAAATTCCATAATAGAACCCTAAAGAAGATCCTACTTGTTCAAATAGTTGTTTTATTGAATTCAAAAAACATATTAGAACAGAAAATCAGTTGTATATTATACACACATCATATAAAGTTTCAAAGTATAAAAACTAGTCGAATATTCATTTAACATTATTCATAAAAAATAATATACACATGTGAGTCATTTATCTCATCCGCATCCATAAAATCACCTTCTTTTTTCAAATTCAATGACATGCATCCTTCATAAGTTCAATCTTGCCCAACTGAAACTCACCAGCACACGATACGTGAACCTGATGAAAATTAGGTTAGCCACTCAATCAAATATATGAAGCCACAAAATGACAAAAAAACTTAAAAATATTTAAAAGAAAAAAAACAAATACCAACTGATTCACTGAGAGATTGCGAGCATGAACATAACTAGTGATGAGAAGATCAACAATTGAAATTAGTAATTAACCAAGGAAAATACATGCATTACTGTAGCCATTGCCATATAACCTTTTTGCCATCTACCCTCTAGGACAACCTGCGAACATGGAAAATATCAATCCTCTAAAGACCAAATATTGTTTCAAACAAAATAAAGTGAAACATCATGTAATATGACACTAGTAGTAGTTATTGTTTCTTGGGTTTATTTATCTCTATTTCCCTTGTTCATAGTATTATGAACAAAAGTGTGTAGGGTACAATAAGATAAAAGCACCAAGCTCTATACTTTAGAATCTTTTTTTCTAAATGTTGTTTTAGTACTTGGGTGTAAGTACCCTTGGTTTATGATTTTGTCAACATGAAGATTTCTTACATAGAGAAGGAAGTTTAGAATTACCCTTTCATTCTCAACATAAATATTTTTTATTGTCTTGATAGCACGTGGATGAACAAGTTAGAGCCGACCTGCAAAAAATGTTATTAAGATCATCAATCAAATATGTTTACAAAAAGAACACCTTTAATTAACGTTAGCAGTCTTGTTTCCTGAAATGAAATTAAATATTTTACTTATTTTTAACAATTGAAATTTTAGGGTATACTTAAAAATTTTACTAGGAAAAAAACTACTTAGAAAATATTTGGTGTAAAAGATTTGTTGGGATTTTCCCTCATTCAAACTATCAAGCTCCAAGAGAAGGTCGGACAAAACAGAAAGCAATGCCTCGTTTTCCCTAATACAATCCAAATAATTGAGGGGGAAAGGAAAGATATATAAGACCAAATAAAATAAAAACAACATTTATTTTCTCATTAAAACACAAAATCAAAGCTTCATATGGCTACAAATAGAATACAAATATATGTAAAAATTCATCTCCATAGATGGATACCTCTATTTTATAGTACGATATGCATCAAAAAATTTGAAAAACAATGAACTTTTTTAATGAAGACTTTGCGACTTCCCAAAAGTTCAAGAACTTTATTATAGAATATTACTAAACATAAAAAATTACACAATATGGAATAAATAGGCTATAAGGCTAGCAATTATGTAATACTAATACTGGAAACTTTAATATGAATATAATATGCCTAAAAAATGAACTTTTTCCTTGAATTATTTTCCACTCAAAAAGTGTAAATTCCAAATGTATAAATAATATATATATATATATATATATATATATATATATATATATATATATATATATATATATATATATTTAACATATACATATATAGACATCTTTAAATCACAATTTAGCAACTCCTACATTAACTATGAAGCTGTTATATTATATGACGATTGATGAGCTTTTGAGCTTTTGAGTTATATCATATTGTGGTGCGCAGATGTGGCTCTCTCCTCATCCATTTCTCAAAATATAGCCAAAAGAAATTGCTCAGAATCCTAATTGGAATTGGTTCATCATTCATGAAGTCAACGTAAAGTTAACCTATGATATTTCTTATTGAGGCATTTCATCAAACATGTTGAGTGCAAAAAAAATCTATATTTTTCAATAACACAGGTGTCGATTTTCATACCTACAATCAACACAAGGATTTAAATCTTTTTAAAAACATATTGACTAAACAAGTTCAACTTAACGATTAGGCAAAAACAATTCATAAAGGTCAAACAATGGTTAGGAATCAACAATAGAAACATATGATACCTAACTTTTGATTGACAAGGGATCATCTTCTCCGTTCTGGCCTTCAATCCATAGTGGAAGCTGAGATGAAGTCGGCAATTACGGTGTACTCCGGGGAACGAATTGATGGAGGATAAAACGATTCAAAATCAAAGAATCTTCAGTGGATTTTTTTCTATGAAGAACGTGAGATCAAGGAGTTTAGCAACAATGAAACTTCCATCGTTGGGGAATTTCAGATTTCATATAGATTGATGATCGATGATGATAGTTTGATCGATTGGGATTTGGAAATCAACAATAAATCTGGTTCGTCATTTATCTTCACCGTATTCGTGTGAGTAGAAGCAATTTCAGAATTGAAAGCATGGAATTGGATGAAGGATTGGAGGAAATTCGATAGAGGTAAGTTTGTAACATCCTATTTTCAGGTAGCTTCAAGTTCATCCCTCAGATTATTAATTATGTCATTTTTGGCCCTTGGTTTGGAAGGAAGTGGCAAAAGGAGGCCCAAGTATCAAAGTGGTAATTTTGGGAAATTGAAATAGTACGTTGGACGTACATGTGGTACGCTAAGCGTACTAGGGCGCGCCCTAGCACGTTGGGCGTACGCATGTGTACGCTGGGCATACGAGTGCCAGGTTGGAACCCTAAGTTTTAGGGTTTGTGGAGTATTTAAGCACCTTATGGACCATTTCCTCTCATCTTTTTCAGCTTCCACACCTCCCTTAGCCGACTTGAGAGAACCCTAGCGTCCCAGTGATCATTCTTGATCTTGGAAGTGTTTTTTGTGCCTTTAAGAAGAAGCTTGAGCGTCAAGGATTCAAGGATGGAAGACTGGCTTCTAGATCTTGGTTCATCATCTGTATTAGGAGCTCCAAAAGGTATAAAGTTGTTACCTTTGTGCCTATTTCTTCTAGATCTATCCTTGGTAGCTTATTTGCACTCTTTGGTCCCATAAAGTCCCATTATAATGCATGGTTCGTTTTGGACGATTTGAAATGTCCTTTTAGAGCCTACAATGGGTCCTAAGACATAAAAATGAGGCCCCTTGAGCTAGTTTGGTCCCTAGTTCTTTGTAGGAGGTCTTAATGGATTAAGACCATCTATTGAGCCCTTTTTAGTCAACCAAAGTCTTAAAGTTTGAGACTTTGTGGTTCTAAATCACATTTGAGCAGTGGATCTGAAGTTTAAGCTCAAGTGCTTAATCCCTTAAGAACTTTTGGAAGTTTTAAGACCTGCAAGGTTACGCCCCGTGTAGGGAGGCGTACGCCCCGCGTACTCAGTCGGTGTCCCCGTATCTTGGTCAATGCGAGGCCTCGTGTACACTGAGCATACCTCAGGAGTATGCCTCGCGTACGCAACTATTTTGGGTTTCTTTGCTTTGGGCTTCAAGTTTGGGCTATCTGTTTGGGCCCTAATGCACCCTCTAGATTGGTGAGTCTTGGGTCAATTTGTCACACCCCAAAACCAAGAACGACGGAAACGTTCCGGGGTGGAGGACGTCATGTACAGTATCACAATAGTGTAAAGTAGTAAACAAGCAACAACATCATCCATTGCATTAAAAGTAAAGTTTTAATTCATGTGTGTTCTTTCATTGTAATAAGACACCAAAATATGTAATCAAAATAAAAGACGAGTCTTGTCTGTGCTCCGTCTTCTCAAAACCTGGCCATCGTACCTGTCTACTGGTGACCTGAGAATACAAGTTATTTTGAAAGCGAGTATTAGCTTAAAGCTGGTGAATTCATAAGTATTTAAGTGTCATTGTCTTGCTTTGGAAATCTGTTATGAATGCCATGAAAATCTTTGAATGAATCAGTTGATATAAGTATGAAAAACCCTAGAAAATCCCATATTTCCTACTAGTATAAAATGTAGTCTTCTACAAACACCCGAATGTTTTGAAAGTAGTCTTCTACCAAGACATGTATGTATGAAGGTAGTCTTCTACCAAGACCTGTATGTTTTTCTGTAACAAAGATGGTTTTTTCTTCCTTTTTAACTATTACTAACAGTACTTAGTCTAACTCATCGTTTATGTGAATGTATCACAAAATAAAGTAATAGGAAAAATAGAATCATGTAAGTGTTATCCTTTTGTACTAGGATTAACACGACATCGCAAATAGCGAAATGTATAACCTTTGAACATCCGTAGATGGTTCAATTGTTCCTCTGTAGCTACAGCAGGGTTAAGGAATGGTTAATCTCGTAAAGGTACTCCTAGTATAACTATTAACCGTAGGCATCCGTAGATGGTCATTTACCTCTATAGAGAACAGTAGGCTAAAGGAATGGTTAGTCCCGTAAAGGTACCCCTAGTATAAGTAATAACCGTAGGCATCCATAAATGTTCATCTACCACTGTTGCTAACATGTGGGTTTCGGAATGGTTAGTCCCGTCTAGACATCTCGTTGAACTGGGATGGGCAGGAAAATTTACACATAATGTACTAGTAAATCATCCTAGTGAATCGAGGTACAAGTATCCATGTAAGTACATACAAATAAATGTATATATGTAAATGTATTCATGTAAGAGTATCTATGTAGACGTATTCATGTAACATGTAATGTATAGTATAGACTCATGAATGAACTGACTCTGGTGTGATTCCTTGTAATAGGAATGATGTTTTGTATCTCCTAACTATCCCTATAATAGTTAACTGGAAGGTAATTGATTGTCCAAACAGGTTTATGCACCCTTGCTACATAAGAGTGTGGGAAACTGAATGAAGGATGAAAACTATAACATCAATACATATATAAGAACATAAGTGTATAGAAATAGTTTTGTTCAAGAAGGTAAAAATGGTTTTGTAAGACATCTATGAGTTTTGAACAATAATTAACAATGACTTGATGTCATTTTAATAAACATTTCAAAAGTAATACATTTGATAACAAAGTATTTTTAAGATAGCAAACCATTTCATGCATCACATTTTGAAGTATGTGAAATCTACTAGATGAAAACACAGTTATAAATACATATGAGTGATTTAATAACATGTTGTTTTCTACTTGTATTCCCCCCCCATTAAAGCATTTAAAATCATTTAAACATTGATTAAGGGGTATGAACTCACCTGTAGTGAGTGGTTCGGATGTACGGAAGATGTAGGATTGCTAGGTGTCAAGTGAAGTCCTGAACACACTCTATAATCCTAGTTAACATATAATTACACATATATGTACCCAATTATCTTTAAACTACTAATTGATATTGTCATTTTCCTTTGGGTTAACTACCTTAAACCCATATGGAAATTGGTATTGTTATATTTTCAATTCCCTAACTCATCAAGGTAATTGTCTAGGTTAGTTTTTAGGCCTAAGGAAGGAATATGACCCAAATAAACACACTTAAGGGTGTTTACGGTTTTGGGAGCTCCCCAAACCGTAAACACATGAAAATGTTGGACTTTGGTGTTTTTCAAGGCTTAAACACATCAAGGGAAGGTTCAAACATATCAAGGAAGGCTTACACATCCAACTAGGGCTTAAATTAAGGACTTAGGCACACTTTGGTGCTTTATTTGGTGTTTACGGCCCAAGAACATTCTTAGACTGTGAACACCTTGTTCCTTGTGTTCTTGGCATATTTTCTAGATGCTAACATATAAAACTAACCCAATAAGACTCAAGCACTGAAGTACTTACTATAAGGAAGCTTGAAATATGCTAAAAGTCCAAGAACACTTAGTGTGTGTTCTTGGTGTTTTTGGAAATCTAATCAAAACACAAAAATGAATGGATGAATAGATGCACAAAAACTAGATTAAGTGTTATATCAACTTGGAATCGCTAGAACACTTACCAGTTTGAAGATCTTGAATTGATTCTAAGATGATACTTGAGAGGGTTTCTTGAGTTTACTCTTTTAGGGTGAAAAGTGAAAAGTGATTAACTTGAGGAGTAAACTCATGCTTATGCATGAGTTCACGATTTTTGGATGTTTTTTCGACCGAAACATAAAAGTTTGGCCGTGAACTTCTAAGGCACGATGTGTTTGCAGTTTTTAAATTTCAAAACCCGAGACGACGCTTTCTTTCACCCGTTCGTTTAAAGAATAATATTAAAATAATAAAACGAACTTTAAATTTGCTAAAATAAGAAATAATGACATTAACTTATAATAAGAAGTGATTGACTTTTAGGGTTTGACCGTATGAAAATTCTGGGTTGTCACACAATTGGAGGATTGGATCTTTGGAAAAAGGCCCGATAAGGATTTGGGCCCAATTTGGAAATTTTGGCTAATAATGGGGCTTATAGATATGGTCCTTTTGGATCATGGATTTGGTATTGGGCCTTAGCCCAAATTATAAAAAAGGCAAAATGGACTAGCATGCTATGTGGGACCTGTGGTCAAGATTGATATTCCGATTATTGACTTAGTACTCATTATTTTTGGATAGTTCGGGATTTGTGGTGAGATAGCGATTTGGGAGTTTGGTTCATCAGTTGAGATAGACATTGCTATTGGATTAGGTATCTAAGCCCATAACTATTTTGGTATGTACTTGACCCGATTATGAGCATGGTCCTTTTAGGTTGCCTTCACCATAGCAACTGATAGGATGAATTAAGGAGAAAGAGGATTAATTGTGATATATTAATATATTATATGAATAATATATTAAAAGATGTGACACTAGTCTAGACACTAGTCTTAGACACTAGTCTAGATCAATTCCTAAGCCTTAGACACTAGTCTAGATCACTTCCTAAGCCTTAGACACTAGTCTAGATCACTTCCTTGAAGTGTTTAGGACCTTAAACATCAAAGAAACCAAGTCCACATAGAGTGCACGGCCGTAAACTCATAAGGAAATGGTCCTTAGGTCGTAAACACTATAAGGTGGTGATATTGTGCCCCTAATGCTTCCTAAGGATTGGACTTGAACATAGAATGCTTACTCATGACTTATAATACCTTAAATAACCAAATGACACTTAGTACCATGAGTTTACAGCTGTAACTCATGGGGGAAATGGCCTTAGGCCGTAAACTCCATAAGGAGTGGTCCTTGGGCCATAAACTCCAATGCCATGTCACGCAACCTTTAGATGCAACCCTTTGGTACCTTTAGTACCAGAATCAAAGTGATTTCATGTCCTATGATGTCTTAAATTAGTTAATTAGTTGTTAAATGACTAATTGGATACATATATGTGTTATTATATGTATTTAGGATCATTGTGTGTGTTCAAGTCCTCACTTGACACCTAGCACCTTGTCCAACACTTCCGTACAATCCACTCACTACAGGTGAGTTCATACCCCTTAATTAACCTTTTAAATGTTTTCAAATGCTTTTATGGGGGGGGGATACAATTTGAATCATACTATTTATTATATCAATCACATGTGATTAATAACTAGCATACAAATGCATTTACTACACTTTTAGCTGTTTTACTCAGTATACTACTTCAAAATGACTTCTCAAAACGTTTTTAAATGTTAAACTCTTTATCAAACTGTCTTACATGTTGTATCTTTGCTTTCAAACTCAGTTACAATTGTGTTTCAAACAAAGGATTTCTTAAACTCTAAATTGTTCCTATCAAACAAACTGCTTTTAAATTGTTTTATAAACTGGCATCAAGTCATAAATTCTTATTTATTAGCTTTTCAAAGGTTTTACAAAACTTCTTTTATACTTTTATATTGTCAATTGCATGCCTATATATGTATAGTTATATAAGTAATGTTTAAAGGACTTAGGACTGCTAGCTCGCTTTAATTCCTTTTCCTTGTTTGGATGTGGCCTTAGGGTATCGGTTATTTGTCCGAATGTCGTCTAAATATTAGTTATATATTATGTATACATACATAGACATAAAAGTTCTATCTGTCAATTCAGTACCTTTGGGTAGCAAAGGCATACTTCGGTTATACACATACATTACTAGTAACTATAATAGGTATAGTTAAGAGATACTACTTACTATTCCTAGTATAAGGAATCACACAAGAGTCAGCTCATTCATGAGTCTATACAAAGATACTATTACATACTATATGAAGAGATACTATTACATACTATATGAAGAGATACTTCTATATACGATACATGACTTACCATTCTACACCCGGCTGTTAGCTACAGTGGGAAAACGTACATTGACGGATGGATACGGTTGTTCGGTTCGGCAAGTTGCTACGCCGTGTTTATCCTAGTACAAAAGGATACGATTTCAATAATTATATTATTTTCCTTGAAACCTTTATTTTGTGACACATTCACATAATCGATGAGGTAGATTAGATTTTAATAATAATAGTTGTACAAGGGAAAAACCTTCATTTTTGCAGAGGTTCAAACCTTCAAAACAGTCGAGTCTTGGTAGAAGACTACATTTTATACTAGTAGGAAATATGGGATTTTCTAGGGTTTTCATACTTATACAAACTTATTCTTCAAACATTTACAAGTCTTTTCTTTACAGTTTTACAAATCAATGAGACTAAAATACTTATGAATTCACCAGCTTAAATGTTGATCTACGCTTTCAAAATAAGTTGTATTCTCAGGTCACCAGTAGACAGGTACGATGACCAGGTTTTGAGAAGACGGAGCAGTCAAGACTCATCTTTTATTTTGATTACTTATTTTCATGTCTTTTCTATGAAAGAACACACTTGTATTAAAATTATACTATTAATGCAATGGATGATGTTGTTGCTTGTTAGCTACTTTACATTGTTGTGATACTGTACATGACGTCCTCCGCCCCAGAGTCTCTCTTAATTTCGCATTAGCTTTCAGTGAAACTTCCGTCTATGTAAGAAAAGTCCGAACCTCCCTTACTTTGTGGGCGCACTGACCAAAGACCTACTCCTGCTTAGCGCACGAGACTCACTTATGCCTTGCTTATTTTCTTTTCTTCCTTCCCCCTTTGAAAGAAGTAGAAAAAAAAGAACGTTTCCGCCGTTCTTGGTTTTGGGGTGTGACAAAAGAGAAATCATATTTTTTAATTAATATTGATTAAGAATTAATTTAGAATTAATTTTGTGGTCAAAAGAGATTAATTAAATCAAGGGGACTGATATTGTAATTATAAGATAATTGCAATTGGGCTAATGGATCACCTTGGAATATAGGTTGGACGAATTTAATAGGAAGCCCATAAGGAATTCGTCCAAGAGATATTCTAGAAGGAGTCCATGGGTTGCTTAAGGCTTAAGCAGTCATATTAGGGTTTCCAGCTGAAACCCCTAGCAGCCACAAGTATAAATAGGCCCCCTAACATATGGATTTCGACCCTATTCTTCTTGGTGTTTCCGTAGCCGATTTCCTCCCCTTTGCTAAGTCATCTTGTCGCTAGTGGTGTTTGTGACTCCATTAGAGGTGCAACATTTGAGGCACTAGGATTTCAGAAGTCAAGATCAAGGAGGTTTATGATTGTTATTACTACATAACAATCAAGGTAATATTCCTAAACCAAATTATATATGATTTTCATATTTGTATGCTAGTTAATTAGGGTTTATTGATTTTATATTCAATGTTGTATTAGAAAAACCTAGTCAAAGCAATTAGGGTTGCATGAACACCATAGGAATGATGTTATGCTCATAACCAAACAATTGTGAGGTGAGTTATCCTCACTATATCGACAGGGTCTAAGGCACCAAGGCCGACCCTTTATCGGATTTGTATCTGGGTATTTTCTTGATATGTTTATTGATCTACTAGATCTGCATCCTGGTAGTTAGGATGGTATTATGTCTAGTGACCTGGTTTAGGTCGGTATCCAGGTATATAGGATTTTATGCCCCAATGGACGACCGGGACAAAGATCGTTAGATTCTTCTATCTTATTTTGGTGGCCTTCATCATCATTCCTAAGTGCTCTAGTGAAAATTATTTCTACTCCCATGAGATATCTAGAGCAAAATGTTAGACTTTCTTGAGCTAAGAAACCTTCAGGAATTGAGCCTTCGGGGATGAGCCTTATTGTACACATAGGATTTTAGTGTTGAAAGGTGCCTATATGGTTATAAATAATTGATTATTTTAAAATAGTAACAAAATGAGACATGAAAAGAAATACTAAATAAAATTTTTACCTTTCAACAGGATACATCCATCGAAAGGCAACATGACCTCCAAGCTTAACCTCTCTTACTAAGTGAATTACTACATGTACCATCACCGTAAAAAAGGAAGGAGGAAATATCTTCTCTAATTTACATAAAGTGACACCAACTTTGTCATTCAAAAATTTGAGATCAACTTCAGATAGGTCTTTATAGCAAATAATCCTAAAAACTCACACAACTCAACTAAAACTGAGACTACATGATCAGGCAAACTTCCACGTAATGCAATCGGTAGGTACTCTTGCATCAACATATGGCAGCCATAACTTTTTAGGCGAATTAGTTTCTTCTCTTTAAGTTGCACATAGCGAGATATGTTGGATGTAAATTCATCGGGGGGGGGGGGGGGGGGAGGGGAGGGGGGCTTAATTGACATAAATGTTTGCAAGAATGCAGATTTCTCGGTCCCCGTCGATTGATAACATGCTTTTGGCAAGTAAGTAGTATTGCTTCTTGGTCGCTTCTTTGGATGTAATTTTTTTCTTATACCTAGTAGTTGTAGATCGATTTGTGCTTTTAAGTTGTCTTTCGTTTTCCACTGTTGTCCCAATAAAGTGCCCACAATATTTTCATGAACATTAGTTTCTATGTACTTGGGATCAAGATTGTGACGCAACAACAAATGCTTCCAATATGGCAACTTAAAGAAAATTCTTTTTTTCCAAGGACCAACATAATCGACAAGAAACCCCATATCGTCTAATTGTTGGAGAACATCCTCACCCAAAATAGGATTGGGAGCTTCTCTGAACTCCTCTCTTCCAACAAAAGATCAAGTGTCTATATGCCAATGATGGTCAGCTGGAAGCCATCTCCTATGACACATATAACAATGTTTTTTCCCATTGGTTAGCCATTTGGAATCGGTATCAAAACCACACACTGGACAAACAAGTTTTCCCTTGGTACTCGGCCCAGACAGTTTGGCATAACCAGGAAAGTCAAATATTGTACAAAAAAATGATGCCTTCAACTGAAAATTTTCTTTCGTTGATTCATCAAATGTATCAACTCCAACCTCCCACAACTCCTTCAATTCTTGTATTAATGGTTGCATGTAGACATCTATTTTTTTTCCGGGACTTCGAGGACCAGGTATAAATAAAGAAAGAATGAAATTAGGTTGTTTCATAACTAACCATGGCTGCAAGTTATAAGGAATAAGGATAACATGTCGTATACTGTGTGTTGTGTTCGTGCTCCTAAATGGATTGAAACCATCACTTGCAAGTGCTAAACGAACATTGCGAGGATCACTTGAAAATTTGGGAAACTTCCTATAAAAATCTTTCCAAGCTAAACCATCTGCAGGATGTCATATTTTTCCATCGTCAACATGTTCCAGATGATGCCACTGCATAATGCTAGCTATCTTTGATGACATGAACAATCTCTGAAGTCTAGGCTTTAAAAGAAACCAATGTAATATTTTTGTTTCCTTTTTCTTTTTTGGACCTATTTCATAATTTGAATGGTCTTTAGGAACTTGCCATCTAGAAGATCCACAAATAGAACAACTTTCATCTTTCTTTTTTTCCACTCAGAACAACATCCAATCATTAGCACATGAATGGATTTTTTGATATCCAAGCCCCAATTTTGTCAACATTTTTTTCACTTGTTGAGTTGTTTTTGGCAACACGTTTCCTTCAAGTAACAAATCTGTTAAAAACTCTAGCAACATAGAAAAAGATTTGTTACTCCACCGGTTAAGGGACTTCAGATGGTATAAATGCACAACACATGATAGTTTGTTGTATTTTGAATTTGGATACACCTTTTCTTCAGCTTCCTCTAATATATCATCAAAAGTAATTCTTATGTTCTACGTCTCTTGACCATTATTCATGTTATCCTCACTTGGTCCTACATGGTTTTAGCAAACAAGATCATTCAACAATCCATGCATGTCATGTAGAAAAATCACTTCCTCCTCCATCGCCATCGTGTTTGAAGATGTAGTACGGAGCCTTCCCCATGATATACTCATTTAGTATATTCTGGACGAAAGCCCCAACAAATAAGATGATCAACAATATCTCTTCTTGTTGAATAACACATATTCAAACAATGTGAACATAGACATAATATCTTCTCATCAACACTAGATTTCTCAAATGCAAAATTCAAAAAAATTGTACCCCATTTATGAAAGAGTCACTAGATCTAGGTGAAAGATACATCCAAGATTTATGCATAATTAATCCTAAAGGATAATAGCAAATGCATGGTTTAGTTTACTTACTTTCATATAAAGCATTATATAATTAAAAAAAGAATACTAACAATTGAGCAAAACACACAAGACATACCACATAATATATCACTAACCATTTATTCATTTGCCTACTATCATAAAATACCACATAAGATATCATGATTTGTGTTATGGTATGATATTTAAAGCTCAAATACACCAAAACAATTTACAAGAAGAATTAAATTATTATTTTATTATAAAATTTTGATACAATTTTCTTCATATGATGATTAGAAAAGTCTGTGTTTTCCAAGTATTATTTTAGCAGAAGAATTTCATACAGGAAAATATAAACTTACAAGTACTTTTGTTTTCTAGTTTCAACAAGCCTTTAATTAGTGAAGCAGATACGCCTGTGTTTCCAAGGTCTCTGCAATCAACTCTAAGTAGGACCAAATGAGGATAACATTATTTTTTTTAGATTACGTGAATTAGATAAAAACTAGATAAGTTGAATTAGATAAAAATTGGTGAAGTAGATAAGCCTTTGTTCATGTTGTCTAAATGGGTACTTCTAATAGAGTTTAAGTTTGATTTTGTTATAATGATTTTAGCGATACATAAGAAAAATTAAAAGGAAAATGAAAGAGATGAAAGTAACTTACACTAATTAAACTGGAAGATGACTTAGGGCAGAAGGGGACGGAGCATCGACTAGGATCTTTGAACGGATGAGGACAAGGAAAGAGAGTATCGCAGTTAGGGTAGACCAATACCTAGGGCAGAAGGGGACAGAGCAGTGAGGAGGATTTGTGAACGGAGGAGGACGACCAGAGAAGAGGTATCGTAGTCATGGTGGACGAATCTAGGTTGATGGGTGAAAGCCCATGGTGGAGCGGAGCATTCCAGTTCCCATGAAGAAGAAAGACACGAGCGAGCAGGCGAAGCACAGGCTAAGGCATAAATGAGCAATTTTTAGTGAAAATAATTTCGTTTTCCCGCAATGTAAAAAGGAGTGGTAATGAAAAGTTTTTAATTTAGTGGCATTTTAATTTAGAATGCCACTAATAGATATGGAAATCAGTGTCATAAAAAAAAGTGCCACTGTATCTGTTAAAAGTTATGGTGCCATAATCAAAAGTGCCACTAAAAGTATGCTATAGTGGTCCAAACATAAAATGCCACTAAAACTTTGTGCCACTAAATGAAAATTTTATTTGTAGTGTTAATAAAGAAGTTTCAATGGTAACCACAAATGTTTATATGTGTATATTAGATATAATTTGGTAAATGTAAAGAAAATGATTTATAATACAAGTGTGAGAAATATATAAGAGAAATAAACAACGTTTTTTGCTCGAAAACTTAAAAATTAGAATCAAAACGTTTGTTCTGAAGGTATACATGGGTGTACGTATGTGTATATAAGCTATAATTTGGGAAATATATAATAATAAATGTATAATATATGTGAGAAAAACAAAACAGAAAAAACGACGTATGGTACTAGAAAAGTCAAAAGTTATAGCTTTTTTTGAAACGACCCAAAATATGACCCAAAAATTTTTGTTTAATCATTACTAAAATCATTATATCAATACCATAAAATAAAACCCATACGTCAATATCTCAAAACCATAACAAGTATCATAAGAAAATTGTATCAAGACTGAATCAAGTCATATCAATGAAAAGCTAAATCAACTCCCAGGACAAACTGAAGTTGTGGTGTGTGCGATGCCATTATCCCGAGCTCTTCCCATTACTTGCGGAAGTACCTAAAACCAAAAATGAAATTGTAAGCACGAAGCTTAGTGAGCTCCTGCAAGCTACCACATACCATACAATAACACATACTGGGCCTTGCCCACTACATTAGACCGAAGTCCGGAAACTGCATCGGACCGAAGTCAAGAACTAACCAGGGCGTTGTCCTCTGCATCGGACCGATGTCCGGAAATTGCATCGGACCGAAGTCCGGAACTAACCAGGGCCTTGCCCTCTGCATCGGACAAAAGTCTAGAAACTGCATCGGACCGAAGTCCGGAACTGACTGGGACCTTGTCCCCTGCATCAAACCGAAGTCCGGAACTAACTGCATCGGACCGAAGTCCGGTAACTGACTGAGCATAAAATAGCATAGCATAAACATATCAACTAGCATGAACACATAAACTGCATACTACATCGGGCCGTAGCCCGAAACACATAACACATAAACCCTGTCTGAGCCACGAAGGCAACAAACATCCGAACTACTGCATCGGACCGAAGTCCGGAAACTACTGCTAGTTAAACAGGTCGGCATTGTGGCCTTAGACCCGTTCCTACTGGAAGGAAACTCACCTTGTGATGCTGACGGCTGAACTCCTGAATGAGAAATTCCTGACTGCTGCTCCGACTGCTTCCTAGCTATCAAGGGTAATAAAATACTAAATTAGAATAGGGATTCTCCTATGGGTAAAATGACCATTTTACCCCTGCTATGGCATGGGTCACAACATGGCCCAAACCCTCAATTCCTTCCAAGTCCATCCATGGCCCCACTATAGGCCCACTAACGGCCCAATTTTCTAAAGTGGGCCTATGTCCTCGTATGGGCCCTACCAGCCCACAATAATCTTGGCCCATAATCTAACTTCAGGAGATCCAACAACAAGATAGTCTTTCCAAGCTTACTATTGGCCCATTAATGGCCCAACTTGCTATATTGGGCCCAAAGCCCTTTATTGGGCCTTACTCAAGTCCAATACTAAATCCTTGGTCCTTAGTAACTGAATTCTGATGGACCATTAAGGCCCAAGGACCCTAAGTCTGAAACTCAGCCCACATCGAGGCCCAAAACACTCGAAGCCCAAACTGGCAGCGTACGCAGGGCGTACAGCAAGGTACGCTGAGCATACTGGCTGCTGGCTTGTACGCGGGGCGTACCTCCGTATACGGCCAACGTACAGCCCTGTAAAGCCAAAATATCATTAAGTGCTTAATAATCCGATCTAGAAGCTACAAATCCAGATCCTAAGCTTGTTCCATATCGTAAGCCATAAAGTTGCCTACTTGATGGCTTAAAAGTCTCATAAAGGCTCAAACTTCCATAAATAACATTCTACTTCCATGGAACTAGATCTCATGCATGGTTCCATATAAGCCACAAAGATTGCAACTTTATTGCTAGGAAGATGTTTTTGAGCCTTAAGGATGGCAACCCAAGCTCCAAAACCGACTTATATGATCAAGACTCAACCTTTGGACTTAAAAAGGTCCAAACTTCCATAACCTAGATCTAGATGGAAAGAGGAAGAAAGTTCAGAACTTTATTCCTTCCTTTGCTGACCAAGAGGGTGCTAAGTCCAGATCCCTGAGCTCAAGCTTCTTCTCTAACTTCTTCCCTTCCTTCTTCACTGCTTTCTTTCCTTGAAACACTCACAAAAGCTTCTTCACACATAAAGAGAGGATACGAACGAATTAGGGTTTTCTTGAGAGTGAGGAGGCTGATGGGAAAATAGGGAAGGAGGCTATAATGGGGTTTATATAGCCTTAAAACCCCTAAAATTAGGGTTTTTCCTCTGGCCATGTACGTTGGGCGTACCATATGGTACGCTATGCGTACGCTTCTCCTCCCCGCGTTTCATTAAATCGCTACGCCCAACGTACAACGGGTTTACACCCCGCGTACGGCTTATGGGCAGACTATGGCTCGGCCCAAAACAAAGAGGCCCAATTCCATATACAATTCTATTATAACCCAACATAAGGCTTGAGAGTCTAAATAAATTTATACCTCGGAAGACGATCATTACAAATCTCTCCCACTTGAATCAGACTTCGTCCTCGAAGTCCGCTGCCACTGAATCTAAAAACAATTCCGGGTAATGCTCAAACGTCTCCTCCTCGGATTCCCACGTCCACTCTGAACCCTTCCGGTGCTGCCACTGCACCTTCACTAGCTGAACTACCTTGTTCCTCAAGGTCTTTGTCTTCTGTTCCAAAATTGCGACCGGTCTCTCAATGTAATTCAGGCTGCTATCAACCTGAATGTCTTCCAAGGGTACAACTGCCGACTCGTCCACTAAACACTTCCGTAACTGGGAAACATGGAAGGTGTTGTGGATCTGGCTGAGCTCTGCTGGAAGATCCAACCGATAAGCAATACGACCCACCCGGGCCAAAACCCTAAAAGGACCGATGAACCTGGGGCCCAGCTTGCCCTTCTTTCGGAATCTGATGACACCCTTCCAAGGTGATACCTTCTGGAGGACCATGTCACCCACCTGAAACTCCAAGTCAGAACGCCTCCTATCGGCGTAACTCTTCTACCGACTCTACGCAGTCTGCAGTCTACTATGAACCTGTTGGATCAACTCTGTCATCTTAAGCATCACTTTGGTGCTCCTAATGACACGCTGACCGACCTCGCCCCAACAAATCGGGGTCCTGCACTTCCTCCCGTAGAGCATCTCAAAAGGAGGGCGGTCAATACTCGCATGGTAACTGTTGTTATACGAAAATTCCGCTAACGGAAGGTACGTATCCCAACTGCCACCGAAATCTAGAACACATGCCCAGAGCATGTCCTCGAGAGTCTGAATTGTCCTCTCGCTTTTCCCATCCGTCTGAGGGTGGAAAGCGGCACTGAAATGGAGACGAGTACCCATCTCGTCGTGAAACTGCTTCCACAATCTGGAAGTAAAATGGACATCTCGGTCTGACACCACCGAAACAGGCACTCCATGCCGTGCCACAACCTCTCGCATATAAATATTGGCTAGCTTCTCCGCTGACATGCTCTCCTGAATTGGTATAAATTGAGCACTCTTCGTCAACCGATCCACAATAACCCAAATCGAATCCACTCCACGTGCGGTCCTGGGAAGCTTAGTGATGAAATCCATGGTGATGTCTTCCCATTTCCACACTGGAATGTCTAACGGTTGCATCTTGCCGTAAGGCCTCTGGTGCTCTGCCTTGACCTTCCTGCAGGTCAGGCACCTCTCCACATACTAGGCGATATCCCGCTTCATGCATGGCCACCAATAATAGGGTCGAAGATCTCTATACATCTTCGTCGCCCCTGGATGGATGGAAAATCGAGACTTATGGGCCTCGTCCATCAATACCTGCCGCACATCGCCCCAGTACGGTACCCAAACTCTCCCATGAAGGGTCAACAGTCCTCGACTGTCATAATCAAAGGAAGCTACTAGGCCCATGATCCTCTCACACTTCTGCCTCTCCTCCTTGAGGCCCTCGACTTGTGCCTCTCTGATCTGCTCCAACAATGGAGTAACCATTGTCATCCTCAGACATATATCCCTGATCAGGGCTGCTGCCGCCTTGCGGCTCAAGGCGTTGGCCACCACATTGGCCTTTCCTGGATGATAAAGGATCTCATAATCGTAATCTTTCACCACATCTAACCACCAACGCTGCTTCCTGTTATGATTCGGCTGATCCATGAGATATCTCAAGCTCTTGTGATCCATGTAGATGGTACAATGGACCCCATAAAGGTAATGTCTCCAAATCTTGAGGGCAAACACCACTGCCCCCAGCTCTAAATCATGTGAAAGGTAGTTAACCTCTTGAGGCTTCAACTGTCTAGAGGCGTAAGCTATCACACGGCCTCGCTGCATCAACACTGCCCCCATACCTGTGATCGAAGCATCACAGTAGACTAAGAAATCCTCAACTCCCTCTTGCAAGGTAAGGATCGGTGCCTCGCATAATCTCTATCTGAGGGTCTCGAATGCTGCCTGCTACTCAGGCCCCCAACGAAACACCACCGACTTTTTAGTCAGTCGGGTGAGCGGTACAACTATCTTGGAGAAATCCTGGATGAATCTCCTGTAGTACCCTCCCAAACCTAGGAAGCTCCAAATTTGAGATGGAGACTTCGGGACCTCCCATTGCATCACAACCTCTATCTTAGCCGGATCTACCAGTATACCCTTCTGGTTGACGAGATGCCCAAGGATCTGCACCTCGTGCAACCAGAACTTGCACTTGGAGAACTTCGCGAAAAGCATCTCCCTCCTCAAGGTCTCTAGCACCTCCCTCAGGTACTCCTCATGCTGCTCCTGTGTCTTGGAATAAACCAAGATGTCATTTATGAATACTATCACAGACTGATCCAACATCGGCCTGCATACGTGGTTCATGAGGTCCATGAATGTTGCTAGAGTGTTGGTGAGCCCAAACGGCATCAGCACAAACTCATAATGGCCATAGCGGTTCCTGAAAGCAGTCTTCTGCACATCCTCAACCCTAAACCGTATCTGGTGATACCCGGAGCGCAAATCAATCTTGGAGAACCAAGATGCTCCCTGAAGCTGATCAAACAAGTCATCTATCCTCGGGAGTAGGTAACGGTTCTTCACCGTCACCTTATTCAACTCCCGGTAGTCTATACACATACGGTGCGACCCATCCTTCTTCTTTACGAACAAAATCGGTGCTCCCCAGGGCAAACTGCTCGGCCTGATAAAACCCATGTCCAGCAGCTCTTGCAGTTGCATAGACAACTCCTGCATCTCTAGGGGAGCCAACCAATACGGTGCCTTGGCTATTGGAGCCGCACGAGGGGTCAGGTCAATCTCGAACTCGACCCGTCTCTTAGGAGGTATTCCAGGAAAATCCTCTGGAAATACATCCGAGTAGTCTCGCACTATCGGAACATCATCAACCGTCGTCTTTCCCTTCTCTCGGGCATCTAAAACATAGGTAATATAACCGGTGCAACCCTACTAAAACTAGCGCCTCGCTCTCGCTGCTGAACACAGAACTGGTCTGCGTTGTGGCTTCTCGCCCTGAATCAATAACTCTCCCCCCACTGGGTGTGCGAACCCTCACTAACTATAACTCACAATCTATCACTGCCCCATTGGGGCTCAGCCAATCCACGCCTACTATGACCTTATTCCCTAGCAGGAGAATAGGGACTAAGTCTATCGGAAACTGCTCATCGAACAACTAAAGGGAACATCCTCTGTGTACTCTCACAAGCCTAACGGTCCTGTCAGATGCTATCTCAACCTCAAGTGGACAATCTAGCTACCTTGGAGCTCTGCTAAACCTCTTGCTAAGTGCAAGAGAGACGAATGATCGGTAGCCCCCGAATCAAAAAATATTGTTGCTGATATGTCGTTCACTGAGAATGACCCTATACAAAACATATAACCATAAGAAACAATCAATAATAAATGTAGAGATAAGGAAAAATAAATACCCTCCTCAAGGTAGCAGGGGCAGGTGCTCACACCTTCCCTGCTGCAGCTAAACTTGGACACTAAGACTTCTTATGTCCCCTCTGATTGCAATGGAAGAAAATCAGATCAGTCGCCACGGTGGCGGTAATAGTAGCTGTACAATCTCTGTCATATGCTCAGTCCAACCGCACTTATAGCAGCCGACACTCCCTGCCTTGCATGCCCCATCGTGCAATCTCCCACACTTGCCACATCGACTGTGGCTCTGCTGACTCCTGGATCTGTGCTCTGAAACTTTGGGCTTTTTGCCCGAACCCCCTGTACCCGAAGCCGCCTCCGGCTTCCTCTTCCTCTCCATCTAAAGGTCAATATCTCTCTCCCGAACCCTAGCAATCATGTCATCCAACGGTTTACAGCTGGACCAACTCACAAACTGGCAGATGTCACTCCGCAGCATCTCATGATAACAGGCCTTCTTCATTTCCTCATCAGCTGCGTACTAAGGAACGAGAAACGCCCTCTCCCTGAACTTGGCGGTAATCTCTGCCACTGTCTCTGTAGTCTGGGTGAGGTCCTGAAACTCCCTGGCTAACTGTTTCACCTCAATAACCGGTGCGAACTCAACTTTGAACCTAGCAGTAAAGTCAGCCCAGGTCATGTCACACCTCAAAACCGGAACGGCGGAAACGTTCTGGGGTGGATGACGTCATGTCAAGTATCACAACATATGTAGTATAGTAATCAGAGTACAACAACCATTGCATTAATAGTAATAGTTTTACATAGTTTACATTACATAGAAACATCAAAGTTATACAAGTAATAATATAAGTGCAACTTGGTACTAAACTCACTTCATCCAAAATTTTCTTGGAATGTACCTGTCTAACGCTGACCTGAGAATACAAGTTATTTGAAAAGCGAGTATCAACATTTTTACAAATGCTGGTGAGTTCATAAGTACTTAGTGTCATTTTATACAAATAACTTTATATGAGTAGTACTTTTCAAGTATACAGTGGAATAGAGTCCTTTGCAGAAAATCCTATATTATCTAATTAAAAAGCAGTCTTCTACCAAGACTGGTCAGAGTTATGTGGTAAAAAGTAGTTTTTCCCTTAAACACTTTCATTATGAAAATACGGGATTTGCTTTTTAAGAAAGTCGGAGAATATTAGGGAAAATAACATTTGCCTCAGCAGTGAGGACTGCTGACTAAGGCAAAAGAATCATAGACTCCAGGAGAGTATCAAATGAACGATATGCCTGACACAGTCTAACAAAGGAGACATAGACCCCAGACAGTATCAAATGAATGATACGTCTAGTAGGGTCTAAAAACAGTGAACACAGACCCTAGCCAGTATCAAATGAAAGGTACAGCTGGCACAGTCTAAAACAGTGAATACAGACCCCAGCCAGTATCAAATGAAAGATACAGCTGGCACGGTCTAAAACAGTGAATACAGACCCCAGCCAGTATCAAATGAAAGATACAACTAGTAAGGTCCAATATAGTAGAGACAGACCCTAGCAGTATCAAATGAAAAATACAACTAGTAAGGTCCAATAGAGACAGACCCTAGCAGTATCAAATGAAAGATACAGCTAGTAAGGTCCAATACAGTGAACACAGTGTATACAGTGAATACTATGTATAAAACCCGTTACCTTAAAGCCATGAATTTATAGGTAACACCGAGATACTCGTAACCATACTGATAGACACTAAGAATCTTGACGCCCTGCAAGCGTCGATATAAACATGACATTTGTCACCCCTTGGCTTGGTGGGCCGTGGACTGTAGCTAGCAGTCAGGGTGTGGGGGTGTCAATCTCGTATAGATCTATACACACAATGTCTGCTCTCCCTACAAGAGACTCTGGTTACCAACTCGACAACGGAGAAGGCAGTGTACAGAGGATGTATCTCGTATAGTGAGATTTAATGTAAAATACTGGACTAACGATAGAGACTCACAACTGGACTGACTAATGTAAAACCATATGTCTATGCTTGTATACATAATATATAACTAATGATCAAACGACCTTCGGACGGACATCCGATCCCACCAGGCCACATCTCTATGAAGAAAAGGAAATAAGGCGAACAAGACTTCCTAAGTCCTTCAAACATTATTTATATGCATCTATACAAGTAGAGGAATACATCACTACTAGAAAAAAGGCCTTTTAGGACGCTCATTGCGCGTCGTAAAACGCTCAGACGACGCGCAAATGCGCGTCAAGGAAGGCCCTGACTTAAAGAGAGACGACACGCATTTATGACGTGCATTTATGACGCGCGGTTATGACACGTAATGCGTATCAAGGAAGGCCCTGTCATAAAGGAAGACGACACGCATTTGCGTGTCGTAACTTTACGACGCACGTGTTTATGACACGCAATGCGTATCAAGGAAGCCTCCGTCAAGAAAGGCCATGTCATAAATGAAGACGACACACATTTTTGCGTATCGTAATTTTAATTTTTTTTAAAAAAAATATATATTTATATATTTATTAATTTATAAATTAAATTTGCATTTAATCTCTCATAATAGAAATAAAATACCATATACAAAAAATACAATCCATTGCATAATATTAAATAAAATACCATATACAAAAAATACAATCCATTGCATTTAATCTGTATGTATAACAAAGACACATGTGTTAAACTTGTTACCATTAACATCTAATCGTATCGACTCGAGTGTTAAACTTGTTACCATTAACATCTGATTCATAAGTCCTTTCTACAAGATTGTTACCTGCATAAATGAAAACAAACAGGAACATTAACAGCCCAGCTATGACTCTTTTTGTCCCAGAATCTGAATTAAACCACAAGTGATAGCATTAGGCATTAGGCATTAGCATCTGGTTTAGCATACAAATGTCTTACCAACAAAGAAAGACAAAGCAGTATAGCATGAGGCATTAGGCATTAGCATCAATGTTGGTCAACCACTCTGCATCAGTCGAAACTAAGGCAATTAAGACAATCCATAGTAACATTAGAGTTTCCCTGCCCCAGTCAAAAGTATCCCCTATAAAGGATCAGGTAGAAACTCTATTCTGACGTTCAAGAGGTGAAAAAACTCTTCAAGTTCAGATAAGCATCACAAAAATATGCTTAACTATTTAATTCCCAGCCAAGGGTTAAATACCCCATTAAGAGACCAAAATAATCGGAACCACTGGTACAGTTAAGGATTGCCCTCACAATAAAAGAAACACAAAAACAGGTGGTGCTATGCCCACAGTTACTAAGGAGAAATAAAAATAAATTAATAATATTCTAATGCACAATCGACATTATGCAAATTATAAGTGAAGGCAACAATGTGACATTCAAAAGTATGCTTTCCCATTTATGCTAACACCTTAAATAAACAAACACAGAGGCCTAAGATCATGAAGTTTCAAGGAAGATTCATACCACATGGTAATATGTTTTTCAGCCAAAACCACGTTCTTTGTAAACTATGATCATGAGCCAGTCATTTACTAGTTCTCTATCTTGGATGTCCATATCCTGAAAAAGTAAAATAAGATCTCAGTTAAAATGATGAATACAATAATTATGCAACCAGAACCATAGATAAAATTCAGTTTGACAATTGTAAGAATCACCTGTTTTGTTTTGAGAACAAGGGCTTTCCAAAGATGGCTACTAAAGCAGGGGATAAAAGATAAAAGAACCTGAATGCATATAATCAAAAACCAACAATTCAAGAATTATTTGATATGCGTACAGTAGTTAATTAATATGTGTTAGCAATAATTTAATCGGTCAGAGCAAGATATAAATATGCTTTCTGGATGTTGACTCTTTGGTCTCCCATTAGCTCAAGAACTTCTTCTCACAGAATCTATATCACTTGAAATGAAACTAGCATAAGGTTTCAACGTCACAATTATTGGTTAGCAATGAAAAAAAAACTTAACCGCAAGAAATGTCTCATACCAATTGCGTTCATAGAAAAATTGAAAAAAACTATGGATTAGTGGATGTAGTCATATTTTTCTCTAATTATTTAAGTGCTTGTACCAGATCTATTCCTTGAAAGCTAGAGAAACATTTTTTTTATCAAACAGATGAAACATTGATTCGAAATCTAAACTCCATTGCAACTAATTTTAAAAAGAAAATAAATTAATGAAAACTTCACAAGTTGAATAGACTCGAATCAAATTTCCAAATCCCAAATTCGGAAATAAGTTCAACATCAAAACAGGGATGAGGTGATTAACTGCTCCAGCTCGTTAATCATCTCTTCCTGTGGTCTATGAATCAAATCAATCATCCTCCATATCTACACACATCATCATTCAAACAAAACAAACATTTCAACTAATCAATATAAATAACATTTTAATAAAAACTAAAATAATAATAAATAAGTGATATATATACATACCTGTAGAGTTCCACCGCCACCTGTGCTTTCACCATCATCCGACACACTGACAATTGTCCATGGATCATGCGAGTTCCAGTGGAAATCAACCACCTTATCCCTTCAATCATAGCACAATATAATCTTGTTTCAATTTTTATCTATTTTTTTATTTCTGTAAAAAGGAAAACCATTAATTAAAATTAAATATATATACCTATGTCCAGAGTGTCTGAACAACAAGCCAGGTGCAAACTTTGAGGCTGGACCAGAACGTTCACCAACCTGTAGACAAACAAACAAACCTTTTATTAAAAAAAACAATTTGTTGCAAGAAAAGAATAGGGGAAAATGGAATAAAAGTAAAAGTGGTTTTTGGTTGAGTTGACACACCTTATTGTGATCCCAGATGTTCAAGACACCATCTTCTGCTGAGCTTCCAAAGATGGATGATTTGTCAGGAGACCACTGAAACATACAAAGTAATTGGAATTTATAAATAGTGAACAATTGTTCTAGAAAGGGAATCCATAATTCCCTGGAATTCATTAGGCACATCTACTTCAACCCATGTTTCTTGATCAAGCATTGCTTTCAGTTTTGTCATCTATAACAACAATAATAATATTATTAATCAAACAAATTGTTGTTTACCTTCTCTGTTGCAGTTAAAAATTATTGTGACACGTTATATATTTGTAAAAAGTCTTGAAGCCTTAGTCTTGGATGCAAAAGAGCACGAACACCAAGAAGTTTTGCCCATCTTCCATGAGCTGCATCACAAGCTGCAAACACTGCTTCTATGTTTTCTCTCAATACATCAACTCTGTTAAATGACACAGTTGCCCCTGTTAGAAAATTTCTATCAAATAAGCAACATATATATATATATATATATATATATATATATATATATATATATATATATATATATATATATAATAGAACAGATCACCATTTTCAACCAAGCAAAGTTTGAAGAATAACAAACCTGTAGCTCATTGAATTCTAGATGATACTGAAAGCAGCCTTTTGTACATTAGCCCTTCCTTCCAAATGTTTCCGCTTCTTCATATCTAAAATTAATTATAATAAACTATTAATTAAATTCAATAAAAAAATATTGGGGATTCAATAATAAAATACTTCTTGAGAACTAGTATTGAACAAATTTTTAGGGATCAATGTATAAACAATTTATATATCAAATTATCGTGTAAAAAAATAAAAATTTTCTAAAATTCACAATGTCATGGATCCATTTAGAACATGTTAAATTACCATACTTGAATAAACATACATTCTCATGGTTGAAAAAAAAAACTAAGAAAACGTATTACCATTTCTCATGGTTGAAAATCGAAGAGTTACAAGCAAAAGATAAAATATAACATGGCCAATGGCCACACTAATTCATCATCAAGAATTATTCAAAACACAAAATCACTACAACTCCTTTTAGTGGTGTGCCTTAGATGCAACTTTTCTTTGCGAATTTGCCTTTGACTGAAAAATCATTTGCACAAAAAATAGTTAATTTAAGATCTTTGGTTAATCGTTATACATATAAAGGGGTATTTTGGTCTTTTAAATGATTGCAATGGAACTAAATTCCATCCATTGGTTAAACACAAACCAGATGTGCCCTAAATTTGACAAAATAAAAACATCTTTGGCCATCAACCATTAAATTAACATGAAAAAAATGTAACAATGGATTAAAATTTCAAGAATATCTTACCATTGAGTGCAGCAACACCCACAATTGAATGCATATAGTTAAATCACACATGTAGTCATATAGTGGCACAGAGCACAAATTATTAAAAACATAAAAATACATGTGAATATTATCAAATGAAGCATTTCTCACTTCATAAAACATATGTAATAGGTGCTAAAGACTTAATGATATCTGGGGAATTTCATCGAACACTTGGTGTTCGTCTAAACACCATGGAAAGACAAAGGTAAATTGCAAAAATCAAACACATAAATCACAAAAATGGAGTATAGGAGGTGATAATTCATTGAAATATGAACAAAAACAAAAACAATAGAGATGCACAATGGATTAACATAATAAATTGAGAAGTAAGAAAACAGAAGAACATAAGTCGATTTAGGGATGGAAGTTACCACTATGAAGGCCTGAACATCTTTATTCCTCTCTCTCTCTCTCTCTCTCTCTCTCTCTCTCTCTTCTCGTTAAGCTGTTGGCGAGACTTGGCTGGCGACCCCTTTGGCAGAAGATATCGGGTGGTGTTTAGCGCCCTTAGCGACCCATGACGACCTTCCTAACGACGCCCACTCCTTTGAGCCTGATAATCATATCGAGAGTGCTAGATTCAGATCCGCTTTCTATTCAAATATGCCTAATTTTTTTGCAGGATACGGTCCAAATTTTTACATAAGAACCGAAAAATCATTCAAAACTAGAAAAAGATATGTGAAGGAATGAAAATTAAATTGATTACCTGGGTCTCTAACGCAGAAGTTTCAAAGGTGATGACGAGATGCAATCGGGAAGCTAATGGAGCAAAGTTACGGTTCTTCATCTGTGTGTTTTTCGATTTATCTGTGGGGAATCTGAAACAAACAAGAATCAAGATTCACATTCCTAATATTGAGACTTGAGAGTATAATTAGGGTTTTTTCTAACAATTTCAACATCGAGTGGGAGATATGGTGGTTCTAGTGGGTAGAAGTAAGTGGGGGAAGAAGTAGGCGGCAGTAAGGAAGGAGCGTTCATAATTTGGGCAAGAGGGAAAGGAGAAAAAAAGGAAGGCGGAGTTTTTAATTTTTTCAGAATTTCATTTCCCCCTTTCCCCCACTATTAAAGGGTGGAACGCGCGTTCCATTAAAAAATATAAAGCGACATCCTTAGACGACGCGCATTTTATTATCGATGCCCTCTGTGTTTTTTTTAGACACTAATTTAAGGGCGCGCAATAATGCGTGTCTTCTATCCTTAAATTTTTTGAAGAGATGACATTTTTCTAATGTCACTCTCCTTTGCATAACATAGATCAATGAGCGTCGTATTTTGCGCGTCGTAAAAGGCCTTTTTTCTAGTAGTGCATCTAACTATGTGGAAGTGTTATCAGGTATAAGTGTATCACGAAGTAGAGACATTCTCAAGTATAAGTGTACTACGGCGTGGAGGCGTTCTCAAGTATAAGTGTATCACGAAGTAGAGTGTCTTACGAGGTATAAGCGTATCACGAAGTGGAGGCATTATCAAGTATAAGCGTATCACAAAGTAGAGGTATTAACTAAACCGAAGTGAAGCAGTGGTATCTTAACCAAGTAGAAGTATAAAAACATAGACGAAACTTTGGAAAACCTTTATATATTAAGAAAATCACGACTTCGTATTCCTTTGTAAAATATGTTTGAAAATCTTTAAAAATCCTTTGAAAACCTTTCATAAACAAGTTTAAAATGCAACTTTGATTAAACATCGTAAGTAAAAGCTGAACATATAACTACGTTTTTAGAAAACCATTTACAGTGTCATTCTCGGCAAAACAGTTAATAGTGTGGTAAATCCTTGTGCATGCGGGTTATCAATCACATATGATTGATACGATATCTGGCATGTTTAACCTGTATTCCCCCCCCCCCCCCCTAAAAAAAACATGTAAAAACATTTAAAAGGTTCATTCAGGGGTATGAACTCACCTGGTGTAAGTGGATCCGACGAAGGTGTCGGTTGGGTGCTCGGTGTCAAGTAAAGACTTGAACACACTTAGTGACCTATTAACATATGATAACATATGTTTACATACAATTAGTATATATAATATCAATTAAACAAGTATATGCATCCTAAAGTGCGGAAAACACTTTGATTAAGTGTTTCGGGTGTCCCGGGTAACTTCTAAGGGCTTGAATGGCTTAGGAATGGGGTTTACTCTCCAAGAGCAAACTCTATAAATAGAGTTCACGGCCCTGGGACAACTCCCCATGAGTCTACGGCCGTAAACTCATGGTGAGGGTGTTCTAGGATGCTTAAAGGCCTTATATCAACTGTGGAATTTTGCTAGGTGCAAATATAAAGTGTATGAATGGATTTAAGGCACCTAAATGGATCAAATGGGACCCTAAACAAGGGAGTTTACAGCCGTAAGCTCCTATGGACATATTCCTTGAGTGCTTTAAGGGCTTAAATGATAGAGGGTAAATTCCTAAGCATTTTTCCAAGACAAATGGGGAGTTTAGGGCACCATTTAACCCCTTTATAGGAGTTTACGGACCAGGCATCCTTCCATGAGGGGTTTATGGCTGTGAACTCCTTATGGAGTTGTTTTAATCGTGTTTAAGGCCCCTAACTTGTTGGTGGTTGATTCTAGAATTCAATCTAAAGCTATTGGTGTGTTTAAGTGGCTTTTAAACACTCAAATTTGAGTTTACTCCCCATGAAGATGAGTTTATAGCCCAAGCATATTCTTGGGCAGTAAACTCATGTTTACTCCCATAAATGCTAGTTCAAGGTGTTCTAATTCCGATTCCATAAGCCTACAAGTCATATCTAAGCCTTAGGGACAATTTGGAGGGGTTTTGGGGCTTAAAAACCCCATTAAATGGTGTTCATGGTCCAAGAGTGTTCTTGGGCCGTAAACACATAATATTGCCTCTAATGGATGCTTTAAACACCAATTTGCATGCTAGCTAAGCTATACAACAAGTTAGGGTAGATTGCTTACTCGTTTGAGGCTCGAAACGGACGATTTTTGGCTCGAAAATTAGTTGTAGAGAGAGAGTGTAGAAAGAGGGTGAAAAGGGTGGAAATGAACTCCACTCCCCTTTATATAGGGGTTGGATTTCTGGGCTCAGTGGAAATCTACCCGATACTACCGTTAAACGGGGCTTTTCGGTCGCACCCAATTAAACGGTCAAATTTTGACTTGGTTGAAACTAAACATTTTTAAGGGCATTTTGTGGGAATTTCTAGTTTGTTTCAACCCTCATGAAGTCATTCAAAAAGTCCCAAATTAATTAACCAGTCCAAAATTTAACGGACAGTTAAATAAAACGAGGCTTATTAACGGAAGAAGGGGTTAAAAATGACAGAGTAAATTTCGGGTTGTCACATCATCCCCCCGTTAGAGGGAATTTCGTCCCGAAATTCAGGTTTAGGCAAGGAAGTAGGTATGAATGACCGAGTAAAGGTAGGAGGGTAGTTCCTATCCGGTTTGCCTTACACTCCTAAGTGATCTCTGGCCTGTGTCTGTCATTCCAACAAACCTTCACCTATGGGATGCGGATTCCGTCTCGTCTAGTTAGCGATTTCCCATAGGTGTGTCTTACGAAGTTAGGTTTCTCAATGGTTTCTATCAAGATGAGTGGGATACAAAGAGTGACGTCGGGCAAGCACTTATCAAGTCTAAGAAGTGGATCGATCGGGTGTGAAACTTGTGGAATATCCAAAAGTAGTAGTGGTCTGACGAGGGTTGGACCAATCTCCGTAAAGAATCTCGGATGGTCCTAAGCTCTCGGAAGGGCAGAGCTTTTCAGGATTTAGAACATAGTGTACTTCTATGGCAAGATCATCACTAGCGTGATCGCCATTCCTAAGTTCCTAACGTTCTCTCTCATATTGGTAGTATAGTTCTTCAGGTTGGTTCTTAGGAAGCTCGAGTTGTTCTTGGTTTCACGTTTCCTGTCAACTGGCTTTTAGAGACTTTCTAGATCATCGGATGGGTTGCGTGTCTACGGTATCTGTTTGCTGCAGAGAGTCTATCTCAATCTCGTGCAAAATGAACCTGCACTTCTGATTCTTGACATATTTCTAACGGAAACCCTCAGGGTCGGGGAGATGGGGTTTAACCAGACGAGTGTTGGATTATCTCGGGAGGTGGTTCTACTATTTCTAGGCGAGATAGTATTCGTGGAATACCTAGTAGTCCAATGAATCTCTAAGGCGTTGGTTTATTTTAGTGCGGAAAGCGGCTGCTCTTGTATAACTCATCGACTGACACCTAGACTGGTGTCAAGTCTATAATCCCTTCGGGATCTGGGTTATAAGACTTAACGCCACTACTTTCGCACTTTGATCAAGTATACTTGACTGCGGAGGTTATCCAGTGGTTCTCGGTATTCTAGTGTTCACTTCGGAGAATGCAGTCTATCGTCTACAAGGCGACGATGGTCTCCTCCATGCGAGAGGGCGGAGGATCCTAGGCACTACCTGTCTGCAATGGGGTGGATGAAGTGCCTGAGTAGTGCGAACATCTTCAGCAACTACTCTTACGAAGGTTCTGAGTTTTCTCAGTTTAGGTCAAATCTAGTGAGTATAGGGTTCCATCACTCGGAACTTTAATCTCCTCATCCACTCTTCTCAGAGTTTACTTTATCGCAACTCTCGGATTTCCGGGATATCCGCTGTGATGCTTAATTTGGGGAATTAAGCGTGAATGGATGGTCGTAGTCAATGTCCTTGACTCTTACGACTCAATTTTCTTTACCAACCGAGGGTGTTCAGCTACTATGTTGGCTTAAGCGGAATGACAACAACTTCGGATTTGTGGTCATTATAGTAGCTCAATCTGTAGGGGTTCTCTTGACTCTAGCTCCCATTCCATAGGATAGGATGAAGGGTCTTTCTAGGGAATCTACGAGGTATGCTTCGGGTGGTTACCGTCTTCTAGAATGCCTGCGGTGTCCTTTTCTTCGGTTTCTATCTGTCTAAGGAGAGTTGGTTAACAGCGCTTGGTACCCCTCTCCTGGGTACTTCGGAAGGTTTGAAATAAAAGTGACGACTGAGAGATTTTGTTAGATTTTATTATTTTATTTTGTTTAGGTTCGGGAGAACCTTTATTTGCCGAAAGGGCTATGGAGAAAGTTCTTTTTACACAGCACTAAGGATTTACACATGGTTTTATGAAGTCAAACCATGATCGATAGAGGCGTCGAAGTTGGCACACTTCGACATGATATAAAATGAGGGTCAATAGTGTCATGTACTGAATAGGCACACAAGTTCTAGGCATCTCGGGTTTCGTCCCGTGTATCACTGCCACGGATACTTGGACCGATAGAGTCGACGCGGAACTATAAAAGGTCTTGAGTGTTCCTGAGTAAAGTACCTTTTTATGAATGGATTTTCACGAGGCATTTCTAAAATCGCCAAACATATACTAGTCACGTATAATTAAGGTGGGAATGACTGTTGACTGAGCAACTCCGCCCTAAATCCACAACCAAACAAGGAACAGGAAATGAGGCGGCCTTCACTCACTCTAGGTCTATCCATCCCAATTATACATGGCCGTAACGTATATATCTGGCCATTATAGTTTTACCTGATGAAATTTTAAATTTTATAACAATGCTGCGACTTTCGCCTTAACGGGGAAGTAGTTACATTTAGAATTAGTCTTCTAATGTTTTCGGTTAGTTATCTGAGATTGAGAGACGTACCAAAATCTACCGGGTTCCGTGATGCTTCTCCCTAAGCATTAGAGTTAGACTCCTCCTGTGTCCTTGTTGTTTCCTTCGGTTGGACAATCCTTCTTGAAGTGTCCAATCTCACAACATAGGTGACAAATTGTATTAGTCGCCACGTTGGTGGTTGATGTAATAAACTCAACCAGGGTTCTGCAGACGCGAGCAGTATGCCCATTCATGTGGCACCTAGCACAATAGAGTTCCCGACAGACACCATGATGATGGTAGCTGCACTTGCTACAGTGGGGAAGTTTTCCTAGGTATGGTCTTGTAGGTGCTGGGATGGAAGGGTTGGCAGGGGTATTGACTGTCTCAGCTCGTTGCCTTATGAAAGGTCCTTGAGCCGAGGTACTTCCTTCCTCGTTCTTGAACTTTCTCTTCGGTGGAGTTGGTTAGGGTTCTTGGGTGGCTAAGTATGCAGGTGTTGGTTGCTGCTGTCCATTACTAGGATCGGAATTTCCGATATGGCTCTTGCTAGCATTGGCGTTGTTAGCACTCAGTTGAGCCATGACAGCTACTACGACTGCCGAGACCACAGCTTGGAACGTAGCTTCATCGAATAGGAGAGTAGGCTTCTTGCCATCGGATGGGTTTCGCTTCCTCGAAGGCATTGTTGTTCCTACACGGATAGAGGAACACAAGCTGATGAGAGACGAAGGTTAACCCTGGACGTATCCATCCTTATGATGTTAGGCCTAAACTTTTCCCATGCTTCGGATATTGGTTGTCTGAGTGTCGACCTACATCCCTATGATGTAGTCCTGGTATGCAAGGTAGGAGTGTGAGTGTCAGAAAAAGCCATAAGATGCGAGTCGTTCCTACTAAGTTACCTTTATACTGGGAAAGGTTTCACTCTCCGACCTGGAAAGATGTGAGAACCGTTCGGAACGAAGACCGCAGGAAGAGAGGCTCATGAAGGCTTATGGCTAAACAACCTCAACAGAGGTGTCGGGATCCGCTCTAAACGCGTTACTGGCAACGGGAAAAAGGCGATTTACCTAACACATAGTGTGAGTAGTATAACCACTAACTCACTAAATTGTATGATTTTATGGGTGTATTAGCGTGACGAACACGAGGAATAGACACTTCTCGGGTTCCATGTACTGGCTCCCTCTGTCTTTCTCGTTTCCCTGACCGGGACCGGCGTTGGTTTCCTTCAGGTAGTTACCTAGGGTTCTCTCCTCGTGGGGACTTATTGAATTTCTACTCCGCCTTACTTCCGAATCGGACTCCGGGTGTCACCACTTCATGATAGGCGACCGGGGATCTCGGAAGCTTAGGGGAATTTCTTCACCGATGTCCCTGCAAGATATAGGCACTTGGTGATTTCAATAGTCTAGACCCAGTTCATTTATTTCCGAACTGGAAATCTTCTCAATAAACTTCTTCGGGGTCGGAATCAACTCTTCTGTCAAGCACTGAAGTGGATAGGGTTTTCTACAGGGTTCGTGTGAGAATGGAAATGTCTAAAGAATCCTAAGAGATTATCAACATTTCACTGGGTGATCCATATCGAGTCCTGCTACGATTACACAGGGCATACAAATCATATATAGCTTAGATCCGATAGGTCTTCGAATATGTGATACTACTCTAGATCCACATCCCAACGAGGAAAAGGAAATAGGTCGAAACCACACATTCTTAGCCTATGGGATTCTTATTATATATAACCTTGGGAGTATACTCTCTGTAATTGTAGGTATATCAATAAGGATCTTTTTAGTTCTTCACACAAGGTTAGTTATGGATCCTAAAATACCCCTATGGTATTTTAATTCTTGTTTGATTCTTATCTTCTGATTATGATTCTGGAATTAGTGTGAGTCTTTTAGTGTTCCAAAATACTCCTATAGTATTTTAATCTTTATGTTTGGCTCTGGCATTCCTAATTTGTAAGTTTCAGACTTGTTGCAACACCACTATCACTCCCAAGCACACGTTCATCGCATCTCGAATAAATGTAGTTGATCAGGTTACATTTATTCCAGCTTACGATTACATAACTACCCAGGTTTGACGGTGATGCTCAAAATCCGAAGACTTTTATTCTTGTTCTTCTTGTGATACTTGTGTTTGAGTGTTTTAGATTCTGGATGTTCTTATACTTTAGTAAAATATGGTTATATTTTAAAGTATAATTCTTGGTCAGAGTGTTTTATCCCTATGCGTTTATAGGTTGTATATCTTTTATGAATTGATATACTTAGCTCACTATAAACAATGCTCTGATACCAATCTGTCACACCCCAAAACCGGAACGGCGGAAACGTTCTGGGGTGGATAACGTCATGTCAAGTATCACAACATATGTAGTATAGTAATCAGAGTACAACAACCATTGCATTAATAGTAATAGTTTTACATAGTTTACATTACATAGAAACATCAAAGTTATACAAGTAATAATATAAGTGTAGCTTAGTACTAAACTGTCTGCATCCAAAAGCTCCTGGAATGTACCTGTCTAACGCTGACCTGAGAATACAAGCTATTTGAAAAGCGAGTATCAGCACTTTTACAAATGCTGGTGAGTTCATAAGTATTTAGTGTCATTTTATATAAATAACTTTATATGAGTAGTAGTTTTCAAGTATACAGTGGAATAAAGTCCTTTCCAGAAAATCCTATATTTTCTAATTAAAAAGCAGTCTTCTACCAAGACTGGTCAAAGTTATGTGGTAAAAAGTAGTTTTTCCCTTAAACACTTTCATTATGAAAATACGGGATTTGCTTTTTAAGAAAGTCGGAGAATATCAGGGAAAATAACATTTGCCTCAGCAGTGAGGAGTGCTGACTAAGGCAAAAGAATCATAGACTCCAGGAGAGTATCGAATGAACGGTATGCCTGGCTCAGTCTAACAAAAAGAGACACAGACCCCAGGCAGTATCAAATGAAATATATGTCTAGCAGGGTCTAAAAACAATGAACAAAGACCCCAGCCAGTATCAAATGAAAGGTACAGCTGGCACAGTCTAAAACAGTGAATACAGACCCCAGCCAGTATGAAATGAAAGATACAGTTGGCACGGTCTAAAACAGTGAATACAGACCCCAGCCAGTATCAAATGAAAGATATAGCTAGTAAGGTCCAATACAGTAGAGACATACCCTAGCAGTATCAAATGAAAGACACAGCTAGTAAGGTCCAATACAGTAGGGACAGACCCTAGCAGTATCAAATGAAAGATACAGCTAGTAAGGTCCAATACAGTGAATAAAGTGTATATACAGTGAATACTGTGTATAAAACCCGTTACCTTAAAGCCATGAATTATAAGGTAACCCCGAGATACTCGTAACCATACTGATAGAAACTAGAGAATCTTGACGCCCTGCAAGCGTCGGTATAAACATGACATTTGTCACCGCTTGGCTTGGTGGGCCATGGACTGTAGCTAGCAGTTAGGGTGCGGCGGTGTCAATCACATATAGATCTATACACATAATGTCCGCTCTCCCTACAAGAGACTCTGGTTACCAACTCGATAACGGAGAAGGCCGTGTACTGAGGATGTATCTCGTATAGTGAGATTTAATGTAAAATACTGGACTAATGATAGAGACTCATAACTGGACTGACTAATGTAAAACCATATGTCTATGCTTGTATACATAATATATAACTAATGATCAAACGACCTTCGGACGGACATCCGATCCCACCAGACCACATCTCAACAAAGAAAAGGAAATAGGGCGAACAAGTCGTCCTAAGTCCTTCAAACATTATTTATATGCATCTATACAAGCACAGGCATACATCTAACTATGTGGAAGTGTTATCAGGTATAAGCGTATCACGAAGTGGAGACATTCTCATGTATAAGTGTACTACGGAGTGGAGGCGTTCTCAAGTATAAGTGTATCACGAAGTAGAGTGTCTTACGAGGTATATGCGTATCATGAAGTGGAGGCATTATCAAGTATAAGCGTATCACAAAGTAGAGGTATTAACTAAACCGAAGTGAAGCAGTGGTATCTTAACCAAGTAGAAGTATAAAAACATAGACGAAACTTTGGAAAACCTTTATATATTAAGAAAATCACGACTTCGTATTCCTTTGTAAAATATGTTTGAAAATCTTTAAAAATCCTTTGAAAACCTTTCATAAACAAGTTTAAAATGCAACTTTGATTAAACATCGTAAGTAAAAGCTGAACAAATAACTATGTTTTTAGAAAACCATTTACAATGTCATTCTCAGTAAAACAGTTAATAGTGTGGTAAATCCTTGTGCATGCGGGTTATCAATCACATATGATTGATATGATAACTGGCATGTTTAACCTATATTCCCCCCTATAAAAACATGTAAAAACATTTAAAAGGTTCATTCAGGGGTATGAACTCACCTGGTGTAAGTGGATTCGACGAAGGTGCCGGTTGGGTGCTCGGTGCAAGTAAAGACTTGAACACACTTAGTGACCTATTAACATATGATAACATATGTTTACATACAATTAGTATATATAATACCAATTAAACAAGTATACGAATCCTAAAGTGTGGAAAACACTTTGATTAAGTGTTTGGGGTGTCCCGGGTAACTTCTAAGGGCTTGAATGGCTTAGGAATGGGGTTTACTCTCCAAGAGTAAACTCTATAAATAGAGTTCACGGCCCTGGGACAACTCCCCATGAGTTTACGACCATAAACTTAGGGTGATGGTGTTCTAGGATGCTTAAAGGCCTTATATCAATTGTGGAATTTTGCTAGGTGCAAATATAAAGTGTATGAATGCATTTAAGGCACCTAAATGGACCAAATGGGAGTTTACGGCTGTAAGCTCCTATGGACATATTCCTTGAGTGCTTTAAGGGCTTAAATGATAAAGGGTAAATTCCTAAGCATTTTTCCAAGACAAATGGGGAGTTTAGGGCACCATTTAACCCCTTTATAGGAGTTTACGGACCAGGCATCCTTCTATGAGGGGTTTACGGCCGTGAACTCCTTATGGAGTTGTTTTAATCATGTTTAAGGCCCCTAACTTGTTGGTGGTTAATTCTAGAATTCAATCTAAAGCTATTGGTGTGTTTAAGAGGCTTTTAAACACTCAAATTTGAGTTTACTCCCCATGAAGAGGAGGTTATAGGCCAAGCATATTCTTGGGCAGTAAACTCATGTTTAATCCCATAAATGCTAGTTCAAGGTGTTCTAATTCCGATTCCATAAGCCTACAAGTCATATCTAAGCCTTAGGGACAATTTGGAGGGGTTTTGGGGCTTAAAAGCCCCATTAAATGGTGTTCATGGTCCAAGAGTGTTCTTGGGCCATAAACACATAATATTGCCTCTAATTGATGCTTTAAACACCAATTTGCATGCTAGCTAAGCTATACAACAAGTTAGGGTAGATTGCTTACTCGTTTGAGGCTCGAAACGGACGATTTTTGGCTCGAAAATAAGTTGTAGAGAGAGAGTGTAGAGAGAGGGTGAAAAGGGTGGAAATGAAGTCCACTCCCCTTTATATAGGGGTTGGAGTTTGGGGCTCAGTGGAAATCTACCCGATACTGCCGTTAAACGGGGCTTTTTGGTCGCACCCGATTAAACGGTAAAATTTTGACTTGGTTGAAACTAAACATTTTTAAGGGCATTTTGTGGGCGCTTCTAATTTGTTTCAACCCTCATGAAGTCATCCAAAAAGTACCAAATTAATTAACCAGTCCAAAAGTTAACGGACAGTTAAATAAAACGAGGCTTATTAACGGAAGAAGGGGTTAAAAATGACGGAGTATATTTCTGGTTGTCACAGGTCATAGCATCCAAAGCTGCATCATCTCCAATGACATGTCTGAACTCCTCCCACAAATCCCGTGCCCTGTCCTTCAGAAGACAGGACACCAATCTGATCTTGTCCCCCTCGGGACATCTGCTCATGCGGAAAGCATTGGCCACATCCGCCAACCATCTAGTACTCGCTATGCGGTCCCGCGTCCCATGATAATCTGGAGCTCCACATGCCCGGAACTCCCTGAATATAAGTGTGTGTGACCCCATCATGGCCACCACCTCAGCACGAAATGTGCCTAGTCTCTCCTCCATCAACTCTACTATACCCCCTTGATCGAACCGAAGATCACTGGAATCTGCTCAAGAATGATACGGGTCACCTCTGAAGTGAAAAACTCTCTAGTCTGCTCATCTAGGTGGTCGGCTCCTGAACCTGATCCTGATCCCTCCCCGACACCTGAACTGCCGCCTGCTGGTCTAGGGTGTAAAACCACCATTCTGAAAGCACATAACGATAACTATCAGAAACACTGATATATCTCGAGGGATAACTACCACTACAGGCTATCCGGTCTCATCCCAGCCTTCCTCGATTAAAGTACGGATCCTCTGCTTCCAGTAGTATGGGCCCCTACTACCTTCCACATCTATCCGTACCTTCCTCAAGGACCCCCCTCGACTCCACCAAGCCACTAACACTGCTATTGATCTCTGCTACTCTCATCCTAGGCTTGCCCTAGGGAAATCTCTGACTCAACCAAAACTAGTCCTCAGCCGCTGAAGGCCTTTTTGTAATGCCAATTAGTCATCACCTGAATACTATCACATGTGACGAGGCTCGGATAATCCTTCGAGTAAAAGATTCGTCCCTACAACGGTTGGACTCAAACCAGAGCTGCGCAATAGGGCCAAATCCAGCACTTTGAGATTATTCAACCTTGATCACATGTGATGTGATGTATTCACCTAATGGCTAACTCCCATTACTCGGAGTCCCACAAAGCACGAAGCAAGTAGCATTTGGACACAAGAAACTACTCAAGCAATTATATCCTCATAACGAGAAACTGCACTAGCATACAATGCTAAGCTCACACTACCAGGCATAACCTAATCAGGCTATCCTACTACTGTCTACTCAATACTAGCATGCAATTCTCATAAAGCTGAAACACATAAAGCAGGCACATAAGGCATCCTCCTAGATCCTTAGTCCTATTCTAGCATGCTGTTCTACTGAAACTGAAACAGATAATCATAATATAAACTTGTATGGGTAATTTGGGAGTACTTGCTTGAGCTCGGTTGATCGCATGCACCACACCCTTTTCTCATTTTCAAAACTCTTTTCTTTTTAAGTTTATTCCTCAAAAATTCTTTTGAAAACACTTTTCTTTTCAAAATCTTTTACCGTGTCCTTAGTTTGAGTTCAAATACACTCGAAAGCGTATCTGAATCCCTCAAACCAAGGCTCTGATACCAACTTGAAACGACCCAAAATTTTTTGTTTAATCATTACTAAAATCATTATATCAATACCATAAAATAAAACCCATACATCAATATCTCAAAACCATAACAAGTATCACAAGAAAACTGTATCAAGACTGAATCAAGTCATATCAATGAAAAGCTAAATCAACTCCCAGGACAAACTGAAGCTATGGTGTGTGCGATGCCATCATCCCGAGCTCTTCCCTTTACTTGCGGAAGTACCTGAAACCAAAACTGAAACTGTAAGCAAGAAGCTTAGTGAGCTCCCGCAAACTACCACATACCATGCAATAACACATACTGGGCCTGCCCACTACATCAGACCGAAGTCCGGAAACTGCCTCGGATAGAAGTCCGGAAACTGCATCGGACCGAAGTCCGGAAACTGCATCGGACCAAAGTCTGGAACTGACTGGGACCTTGTCCCCTGCATCGGACTGAAGTCTGGAACTAACTGCATCGGACCGAAGTCTGAAAACTGACTGAGCATAACATAGCATAGCATAAACATATCAACTAGCATGAACACGTAAATTGCATACTGTATCGGGCCGTATCCCGAAACACATAACACATAAACCCGGTCTGAGCCACGAAGGCATAAAACATCCTAACTACTGCATTGGACCGAAGTCCGGAAACTACTGTTAGTTAAACGGGCCGACATTGTGGCCTTAGACCCGTTCCTACTAGAAGGAAACTCACCTTGTGATGCTGACGGCTGAACTCCTGAATGAGAAATCCCTGACTGCTGCTCCGACTGCTTCCCAGCTATCAAGGGTAATAAAATTGTAAAGTCCAAAATCGGATCTACCAATGATCAAAGACAAATAGCAACCACACAATACGAAATAATAAGCAAAGAAAGAACAAACCAAGCTTGCATACGCTTTATAGCCTTAAAACGTCAGATACAACTTGGTGGAACTGAAAAATACGAAAGGCATCAACAACCTATCTATCTGACACAACACCCTATTTATAGACCCCATGACCGTGAGCAGTTTACGGCCGTAAGAAGTTTACGGCCATAAACTCTATTACAACCGCAAACTATTACAAAATCGTTTTTCATACACAACCCCTATCACTAGCTACTATACCTAGACCAAACCATTTTACAGGGCCTTTCAATCTCCCCCTTCGTTTGGACTAGCTCGAGGCCATCCCCTTGTTAACAATCATAACGTGCATCTCTCCCATGGCTCCATTCCACATACGCTAGCTCAAAATCTCAGCCACCATTGTCGTGTACACTTTAGCACCTTCTTCATGTATATTTTCAACAACCTTAATCTGAAAGTTGCTAAGATAGTGAATATCCCATTTCCTGAACTGCAACAAGTCTCTGCGATCATAGAGCCTGATGCACCCATCTTTAAGCTTAATGACGGCACCAAAAGTAGTTTCATCAAAAACCCAACATTCCAAAGAACTAAGAGACCCATCTGAAATGCCTTGAAGCACCGGAAACTGCTTGACCTGTTTCGTTGCGGGCCACATCACTATTTGCAACGGCTTGTCAGTGGACGGTTCCAAAACATCTGGATGTTCAAATATGACAGATTCTGTAGTGGGCATAGACGGAAATCCCTTTTTAACTTGATCATCAAGGAAGTGCTTGAATTGAGTAACTTGTGGATTATTCATTAAATTGATGAAAGGAGCTTCAGATAGCTCTGCCAAATCAACCCTTGTGAACGAGCTAAAATCATGGCTATTCTTATACAACTCAGAATTACCGCTCTTGCGAATGACTATCCACATCTTAAGGGGTTCATGAAATCCCCAAGAAACAACTCTCGATCTGTCTCCAAACGTATCTCGGAACCAAACCAATTCAAGATCAGTAACAGTGATTAACGGTTCACTCCGAGATGCATTCAAATTAGTGTTCCTCTTAAATAGCAACAGTCCTTTCTTCACTTCTTCTTCTTGATCACGGCGAATGATTTCTGTAATATGTGGAGCCAAAGGAGGTTCATCAACTCTACGATTACCAGTACCAGAAGACTGACCGACTGGTAGGTCAACTAGGAAAGCTTGCACGTGAAGATTGATTCTCTGTTCTTCAACAGACGTTTCATATTTGTCACCAAGATCTACTTCGAGTTTCTTCTTCAGTTCAAAATAGCTTGAAGTTAGCAGATTGAAATGATCTTGCAAGTCAGAAATCTGCTTAGTCTTCACCTTTTTATCCTTTTTGACCTCGACCACTTGTACTCCAAGATTAGATTTATCTGATTGCAACTTAGAGACTTGAATCCTAAGATTTACATTCTCATCACGAAGTTCCGCTACCTGAATATCTAACTCGATATTCTTATGGCTTAACACTAAAATCTCCTTTTGCAAACCAGAGAGAGTAATATTGTCATCCCTAACACCACCTTCTTCAATGGCAACACCGTTTCCTCGAGGGTCTGGCGATAAAAGTTGTTCTTCAGCCATGTGTAACGCCAACCTCTCAGAAGCAGCATCCCGATTGTATCTAGGAACTGAGAAACCAGGCGGTGTAGAGGGACCACCAACAGTAAATGTTGAACTCGTACCTGTTGGACACATCTTGGTGGTTGTGAGTCTAGTGGTAGCAGTAGTGACAGGAGGGGTAGGAAGACCGCTAATCAAGCTCGTAATTAGGTCAGATTGCCTCACGTCTCGTCTTTGTCTCTTAGACTGAGGTTGGTCAGAATCTGAGGTAAATACACTCATAAATGGTTCTGTTGTAGGAGAAGCGGATATAGAAGGGGAACAGCCTATAACTGCCTCCATAGGAATTGAAGCGGACACCATTTGTTTTGATGTTGGAGTTTGAGTTTCGAACGTTTCACTTGACTTCCTGGTCTCGGTTGTCCGCAGAACAACGTCATCGACTTTGTTGAAAATCGTGTCAAGGTTCTCATGTGACACCACATTTTAACTGCTGGCTAAGGAAGCTGCAATGGCATCACGATCAAAACCTGTTAAATCAAGATCACCGAATGAGTCGTTTCTTTCTTCACCGACATGCATTTCCGCACCATCTTGATCATGGCTCAACTCCTTTTCAAGTTCTGAGACGATTTGAGCGTCAGGAGTTGGTGAATTATCCCTTTCAGTTCCTTCATCCTCTGATACATCAATAACTATGTTATTTGGAGTTGATTTTTCTGCAGATGTCTGCTCTGACGAGGTTTGTTCAGACGAATCGTATAACTCTGTCAGTTCAGCCAACTCAGTAAACTTTCCAAACTTCTCTAGGGGATACACTCCTTGAAAAATAACTTTGCCTTTACGATTTTCTTTGATGAGTTGCACAGTGTGGGGACCCAAGGACTTCATATCAAGAGTCTCGCCCTCCTTCCTTACATCAGGAAACCGAATGTTGATGAATGCTTGGATAAAACGAGGATACAGCAAAAAAGTATCTCGGGTAGAGGCTCTAATGTTAATAACAAATTCATCCAAGACGAACTTCGAGAAGTTAAATCTTATGCCAGCAGCAAGGGATACCAATGCACTAGTTGTGCGCTGTGAAATCACATCGGCTCCAGACCTTCTGCCCGAAATGCAGCTAATAAAAACATGCGCTAAGAACCTCCAGTATGGATGCAGCAACTTCTTCAGTGTCGGCGGAAAAGTTCCTTCGTAGCTCATTCTGCGTAGAATCCGTTGAGCGTCTTCGATTCCGATTTCAGTTGGGAAATTGGGTTGATCGTCGATAAGCAGCGCCTCGCGAATGAAACCTTCATCAATCACAATCTTCTATCCTTGAACTTTGGCTTTCACATTAAAATTGCCATCATTATCCATGCTCGACTGAGCGGTCGCCCAAAACTCCCGAATCAAATTTTGATACACCACCGGATTGACTGTGATCGCGGATGCTAAAAAACATTCCCGCAACCAATGAATCATCGAGCACATATCAGAGTGAATTACTGGAGGGTCTGCAAGCACGATTGCAAGGTTGTGCATGTCTGCAAATTTCAAATTCGCCATTTTCTGCACTCAAACACAAACTGTAAGAAAATATTTACAATAAAATTTAATTTGACCCAAAAATTATTATTTTAAAAAAATTGTCAAAGCAAAATTTTATTAAATGAGTTTAATTTAAAAATGAGTTTGTTGCCGAAATAATCAAAAAAAAAATCTCGAATTTTTAAAAAAGACTCGGGCAGTAAACTAAGTTCTTGGGCCGTAAACTCAAAGTTTACGGCCTAAGAGCCTTATCACAATCTTATCATAACAAAATACCCTAATTGTTTAATCAGTTTTCAGAGCAATTAATTAATACGTTTTTTGGGCCGTAAACACATAGTTTACGGCCGATGAACACTTATTCGAAAAAGCCACGACAAAGATATCTAAACGATGAATTGATGTATAACACATAGATAAATGCAAATGTAGGGATTAGTAGCATCAAGATAAATTCAAAACAAATCCAAACAACATCCAAACGGAGTTTACGGTCGGAGCTTACGGTCGTAAGCTCCGTCGAACTCTTTTTCGTGATTTTCGACAAAATGGCTCGGTGAAAATTAAAACAAAACACATATTCGTGGTCTAGAAGTGATTACCTTCGTGATGGTGTAAGCGGTTTTCTGAAAATCAAAGAAAAACTTTTGAGCCTTTTGAGAGGGTTTAAGAGGTTTTGCGGCCTGAATCTCGTGAATGAGGAGATTCTGGCAGTGAACTCCTTTTTACCCTTTTTCACCCTCACTTATCCTCTTACCTGATAACTACCCAGTATTTTCAACTTCCAACAATTAAAAATTAAAAAAAAACTTTGAGGATTAATAAAAATAAAAATAAAAAATAAAAATAAAATCAAAACTAACAAAACAAAATTTTAATTGCTAAGAAAATACAACGAAATTAAAAATAAAAACTAAAACAATAAAAATAATAGAAGTAAAAGTAAAACAAAAATTAAAATTAAAATAAAAATAAAAATAAAAAATTAAAATTAAAATAAAAATTAAAAGTTAAAAAAAATAAAAAATTAAAAAATTAAAATTAAAAATTTTAAAAATAAAATAAAACTCAAATTAAAATCATTTGACAAAACAAAACTTAACCACTATAACTTTTGTGATGCTTGGATCAAAGTTGTTGGACAACCTTCTTCCACTTGTCGGTACCCTTATCTTCACATATTCGTCTGATCGATTGCCAGTATTGTGGTCCACTTAAACACGAAAAATTTGTGATAGTTTTGGACATTTTACCAATGACAGATTCAGGCATATATCTAATTGTAAATTTCTGTTATTATAATAGATCCTAAATCTTAAATAAAATTTCCTTATGACCATTTAACTGACTACAACCAGGGATATTGTTGTCCACCTAAATTGAGTAGCGAGATCTACAGACAATCTGTATGACTTCAATTTTTAAGTGTACTGTAACGTGTTTCTCGCTTCCTGATATGCCCCAGCCATCAAGAACTTCCAGAGTACTCCTTACACCGGGTGAGCAGACAACCATTCAGAGAGAATATAGATTCAGAATTTAATAACTTATCGTTTCAGAGGGGTTGAGAAATAGAAGGCTACATATGTTGTGTACCAAGTCGGATTCGAGGTCATGTAAAGGAGACAGCATATGGCTAACAGATAGGAGGAGTTTCATAGATGTAACATGCAGAGAAATAGAGTTGCATATGTTTCAATCCAAGTCGGATCTCTTCCAATCACGCAAAGGGTGCAACATATGACTAACAGACGGAAAGAAAGAAAATGATATTCTACAGACCTAATTTATCGGAATTTACCAGTCGCCCCATCCAACCGGAATTAAGGATAGAATCCGCACATCGAGGAAAAATTAAGCCACGGTTCCAAGTACAGGTTCAATTAATGTGACAGGTAGATTCTCATGTATATCTCCCTGCTCAACCTATCCGGGCGTTGTGACATCATGTTAAACGAATCTAACTAGGTCAAAGTTTGTCCAGTCCTTAAATTCATTAAGTTCGACTTTCCTAGTCAAGTCCATTTAAAATCTTTCGTGCCTACCAGCACATCGAGTACAGAGCATAGATGATTCAACTTAGGTACATTACGCTGATTCAGGTTGCCCGTTATCACTTGTTAATTTCATTTCCCATCACCATACCTACAACTTGACACTGTCTACAATAAATTTTTAATTTTCTGAACAGAAATGACAGAATTTTGGATTTTTTTTTGTAGATTATTATATTTCTCCCCCTAAATTTGTGCATGGGTGAGAATACGAAATAAAAAAAAAATACACAAATTTAAACAATCCTAAAACAAGAAACAAAAATAAAATTAAAAAAATAAAATAAAATAAGAAAAGAAAAAGAAAAAACTTAATCCTCAAAACGTATCATTTTCAGAAATCCCACAAGCACATCGAAGCGAGCTTTGTTAAATGGCTTTGTAAACAAATCTGCCACATTATTATCAGTGTGGACCTGTTCTAGCCGGATTAAAGATCGTTCATAACAGTCTCTGATAAAGTGAATTTTAATGTCGATGTGCTTGGTTTTAGAGTGTTGGACTGGGTTTTTAGCAATTTGAATTGCCGCTTCATTATCACAATAGATAGGGGTTTCAAAGTAATTTAAACCATAATCCAACAGCTGATGTTGGATCCAGATAACTTGAGAGCAGCACACTGATGCAGCAACGTATTCCGCCTCTGTTGTGGAAGTCGAGACAGTGTGTTGCTTCTTGCATTGCCACGAAACTAGCCTGTCACCTAGATACTGACATCCTCCTGAGGTTGATTTCCTGTCAAGCTCACAGCCTCCATAATTACTGTCAGTAAAAGCATAAAAATCAAATTCAGAATTCTTCGGATACCAAAGACCCAATTTAGGGCTTCCTTTGATATACCGAAAAATTCTTTTGACAACAATAAAATGAGAAAGTTTAGGATTAGCCGGATAGCGTGCGCATTGACAAACTACAAACATAATGTCAGGTTGACTTGCAGTAACATACATCAGCTATCCAATCATCGATCGATAAAGAGTTTGATCAACGGACTCGCCTTCAGGATCTGGAGTCAGAAGAGGTCGTTCAGCCATCGGTGTTGACGCAGATTTAGCATCATGAAACGCGAACTTTTCAAGAATATCCTTCACATACTTGGCTTGATGTAGCTGTTGGATTAGTGTCTAAGTCCATAACTATTTTGGTATGTACTTGACCCGATGGTGCATGGTCCTTTTGGGTTGCCTTCACCAAAGCAACTTGATTGGAGAAATAAATAGAGAGAGAGAGAGAGGTTATTATGATTTATTAATATGTTATGAGAATAATATATTAAAGGAGAAATCATATTTGTTTAATTAATATTGGTCAATAATTAATTAAGAATTAATTTTGTGAACAAATGTAATTAATTAAACTAGAGGGGCTGAATTGTAATTATGTGATAGTTACAAAATAAGGTAAGGATTATCCTAAGTATAGGATGGACGAATTTAAGGTGATAATGCCTTAGAATTCGACTATGATAAGGATTCAAGGATTATCTTATGGGTTGCTTGGTAAGCAAGCAACTAGATAAGGATAATGACTGAGACCCTATCTGTACACCTATATAAACCCCCTTGGCTCATGAATTCGTGTAAGACCTTCCCTAAGGCTTCTAGGGACGAATTTGATACCTCCCCTCTCTCCTCATATCTTCTCCATTTGCTCTTGGTGTTTGTAAGCCATTAGAGGAGTGACACTTGTGACTCTAAGCCTTCCAAAGACAATTCAAGGAGGAATTGGGATTGTTATTGCTACATAACAATCAAGGTAATATCTTAAACCTAATTATATGTTAATATCGATTTCCATATGCTAGAATTAGGGTTTATAGTCTTGGATTCAAAGCATGTACAATAGAGAAACCGAGATCCAAGCTTTAGGGTTTGCATGAGCACATAAGATGTTTTTATGACCAAAACCCATCAGTGGTATCAGAGCCAGGTTGGTTTCTATTGTATTGATGCCTTGTATGTTTGAAAAATTCGTTTTTTGTGGTTCTGCCTCCTGAACTCGGCGAGTACCACAGTGTACTCGGTGAGTAGGCCTCAACTCGGCGAGTACAGTGTGGTACTCGGCGAGTTCGAGCATCAGATGGAGCTATATCCGGGATTTCTTACTGTATTTGCTTAAGGATAGTTTCCTTATCATATTAGATCAATATAAATCCGATTTTTTGATATATATGACTATATTCTTGATTTAATTAAAGATATTTATCAATTAATAAAATATTTATTTCCTTATGTGATAATTAATTAATTATTTTGATTAAATTGGTAAATTGTTTTGCAAGAAATCATTAAATAAATCAAATATGGATAATTATCTGATTAAATGTTAATTTAAATTATTTGTTATTTGATCCTTGTTGTTATGAAAAGTTTCATATTTTTCCCTTTAGGTTTTATAGTTTAAATTTGAACCCAAAAGTTTTGTTGTTTTGAAATTTAAATAGTTGAAACCCTAATGTTTTGAAAAAGGTTCAAAACTTGCCCTTAAGTTTTGGAATTTAAATTTTGATTAATAGTTTAATTTTTGATGTATATTTAAATTCTAAACCCTAATGTTTTGAAATGTTTCAAAACTTGCCCTCAAGTTTTGGAATTTAAAAGTTGATTAAAAGTTTAATTAGGAATGTTAAATTCTAAAACCCTAGTGTTGCTTTGAAAAAGTTCAAATCACACCCTTATGGTTTTATTAATTAATTAAGTAGTATAATTAAAAGAGGTTTAATAAATCCATAATAGCTTTGGTCCATAATTTAATTGAATTAAAAGGTATAATTGTTAAATTAGACCACCTAGTATGTTCAAAGTATAATATACACCCTATACTATATATATAACATTAAAAGTCTAACATTATATATATGTATGAGTAAAAGTCAGTCTTACCGTTAGTAGGCCTCATTCACGAAGCTAGTCTATAATGGGTGTTTAAGGAAATTGCCTATAAAATGGCGATTGAATGGGTATCCACTCTTACCCACCGCACTCTTGACTAGTGGAGGGTCGTTAGCCGAACAGGTAGGATAGGACAAAACCTTCCATTATAAGTATAATGAAATATAAAAGTAACTAAATGTTTTCATATAAATTCCCAATCTTAGTTACTTAGGCAAAACTGAATTGATGCAATTCCATGAAATTACACTTTGTGCCCTTGCTAAGACGTTAGTGGAGTGCGTGTGGTTAACCGGCACACTAAATGGTTCTAAGCAAAGGTAGCAAAGGGTGACTCAATCTTTGTCATAGTTCGGTGGAGCGTGTGTGGTTTACCGGCACATCGAATAGGTGACTGTAACATGTGAGGGCACCATGTAAGTTTGCATGGTTATTCACACCCGCTTTGTGATCCTCGGCATCCCAGTCACAAACTAGAGGGGCATATCGAGATTTAAACATGCCATTGAAAAGTTCAATGAATCTCAAAGAATCTAGGAGTTTTCATAGATTTAAAACATAAATTTATTTTTCATTTTCCGTTGTGGAAATTAGTGAATCGTCATTCACTTACCTTCAAATGTTCTGCAATTAGGGTTACGGCATCCCTCTCCCAAGTTGTAGAATATTGTGTTAGGTCCTAGCCTTAGTATTTCGTTTGGGTGATTTACTAAGGACTCATTCTATCAACTAACTTGAATTTGTTTTCTCCCGTTTTGTAGATGTCAAAGTTCGACAACTATGGTCTTCCCAAATCCCTTGGAACAAGCATTCCACATGAAGATGGTATTCCACGATTCAATCGAGGAACAAGAAATCATGCTTCACTTCCTCCTCCTCCTCCAATTGTTCTCCCTAACCCACAAGATCGAAGAATTGAAAGGTTCAATATCACTAAAGCCCTATTGGAAATGAAACATGAAGATGGTAAACTCGTGTGTGCCCACATTCTAGGAATGAAATCACACATTGATAGGTTGATAATGTTGGGTGTGTCATTCCCGAATGAGTTGGCTGTGAATTGGGTTTTGCAGTCACTTCCTGAATCATATAATGAGTTCAAAAGAAAGTATTATATGATGGATCATGACGACAACCTCATTGACCTAACTTACATGCTCATTGTTGCTGAATCAGAAATGATTTGGCGAAGCAATGGAGCGTATTTGTTAGGAAATTCAACCGACCATACTTCCGAGGACGTTCTAGGAGAACCGACTTGCGTTTGCTGCCAAAGGAAAGGGCGTTGGATACAAGTCTGCCAAAAGAGCCTGAAGAGTCCAGAAGATGGGAGAGTCAAATTGTATGGCTGCGCTTCAGGTAAAATCCACTATCTAACTCTGTTAAGTTCCTATTCATTGATTCTTAATACATGATGTGATAAGATTGCATTTGAATGTTTTGCAGGATCGGTGAAAAGAAAGGAAGCTTGGTGAAAGTGCAAGATGAATCTAATCACAAGGAATGGATCTTGATCGCATGGACTTGAAGATTAGATTTTAAGCTTAGATAGTTATGATAGAGTTGTTAGAAATTTTCTTTTTGAAATACATAGTTTTCAATGGATTTTTCATTGTAAGGACAAATGTTTTCCGCTGCTTTTATAAAATAAAATAAATTTTGTTTGACTTATTTATTTGTTTATTTCCTTGCAATGAAATCGTTATGAAAATTGATGTTTACATATTTCTACAACGAATGGATAAGATTCTTAATTATGTTAATAGTGGAAATGTCAAGAATTATCAAATAGGGAGAGTTTCTCATCACCCAAGTTTCAATTGGACAGAAACTTGGAATCATGCAACGTGGTTTCACGATGAATGAGAAATTTCATATTTGGAAATTAGACTAATTCATTGAGAAAGTGTCAAGTAAAGGACTAAGAGATCGAGTACATAAAGTTGTGTGTTGATCAAGTCCACCACAAGGGTAACAAAGATATTCGTCATGATTTACAAAAGGATTAGTAAATATGATTATACTTATAAGATTAAGTGTAATTCTTAGTTGATTGAAAAGGTTTAAATCAATAGCAGAACAAATAAGAAGAATCAAGCAGGCAAAAAGATAAAAGTTTCTCCATTCTAAGAAGAAAGGGAGAGTACCTTTTATGCTTTATGATAGGTCTTAATGATTAAGAGCAGAGCCATATCTCAATTAATCCTCTAAGTAAGTCTTAGTACAATTGTATGTCTAAGAAGAGGAATCAAGAATTAAAGTAATGGTTAAATCAAAAAGTCAATCATACTTCGTTCCAATAACAAGTCTTAAAGTTAAGATTGTTGCAATAAGTGACAAGTATTAAGAAGGTTTTTAACATTCATCAAATGTGGAAAGTTGTGATGTCTTGGATAAGACAAAAACCAACTAGGACCATTTTATGAAGTGTTATGATAAAAACTACACTAACTCTTGAATATTTGATTGTCAAGAAATGTTTAGTGACAAGAGAATCTTATATGTCAAGGAGTCAGTGGGAGTCTTAATGGTCTTGAAAGGTTTCAAGAATAAATCAAATAAACCTTATCGATCATCACTAGCACACGAGTTGAGGTTTACAACCTATTGTGTTGACACTATTTTGTTTTCTATGCCATTCCAATTGAGTTAATTATACATATGAGTCCTATGAGTTCTCATTTGAATGCATAAGAGGCAAGGACCTTGATCAATGGAAAGTACATTGATAGGAAAAGGTGAGTTGCTTAACTACTTGGAAGACATGGTGGGCAGCTGTGCTACCATAAGGCAAGAAATCAAGATTAAGAAAGTTCGGTCCATATGAGTTTGAATTTGTCATAAACTTTGGTTTTAACAAATTCACATGGATAGGAACACATACACCGTTTAAATCTAAGTGTCATAAGATTTCCTCCTTCATGAAAATGATTGTGAGGAAATGCTTTCACTAAGAAATATTTTAAAAAAAAGGATAGTGATTGTAAAATTGCATTCTCAAATTCGATTATGGTTACGGTATCCCTTTCCATGATTTGAGTTGTGAGGTTTGGCAATTAGTCTTAATCATTTAGAAACACATATGAACTATCTAAGGCAAAGGTGTATGAGATAAATAAGCCTTGATAAAGGATTATCAAAGCACTAAGTATTAGAAACATGGACTTAAGAAATTCAATAGGTATTGTTTTTTTGTAAGTTAAGATGTTTATGAATACATGTCGAAGCTAGTGGGAGCATAAGTGTTATGTTTTATAATAATCATCATGAAAGTGGGAGCATAAATGTTGTGATTGTATGATTATTAAGGAAAGTATTGCAAGTTGGCAATATTAATAATAAAAAACAATAGTCATTCTTTGCAAAGTTGTAAGAATGGAATAGTTGTTTTGCTATAATTAAGGGAGAGAATATTATGCTTCATTTCAAATCTAAAGGCTTAGGTTGTGGAATGTTAATAAATTTAGTCAAAAGTACATAGTGTGTTCTTAAAAGTTCGATTATGATTACGGCATTCCTCTTCACAATTCGAATTTTGAGAACATAGAAAATAAAATATTATGGTAGAAGATTGATAAAGTATTAAATCTTCATGTAAGACATTGTGCATCGTGTCCATACGCTTCGGGTATAGGATCGATTGCAAATGCTATAATATTTGACCATTCTAAAAATTTTCAAATGTCTAGCGCATTTAGAGGGAAAAAGGAATAGAATCGGTTTTGACTAAGATAATTAAACAATTATCAAAGAACAATCTAAAGTTCGACGATGATTGGTCGCTTATGAGTAGTTGGAAGTATGATATTGGATGGAGCATATCGACTTTATGAATAGATTGATGGGTTTTGGTCATAAGACATCCTATGTGCTCATACAAACCCTAAAGCTCGGATCTAGGTTTCTCTATTGTACATACTTTGAATCCAAGACTTTGAACCCTAATACTAGCATATGGAAATCAGAATTCACATGTGAATAGGTTTAAGAACATACCTTGATTGTTATGTAGCAATAACAATCCAATTCCTTCTTGAATTGACCTTGGAAAGCAAAGAGTCACAAGTGTCACTCCTCTAATGGCTTACAAACACCATAAGCAAGTGGAGAAGGTATATAGAGAGAGGAGGGAGGTTAGAATTCGTATTTGGGACCTCTTGGGAAGGGATTCCCGAATTCATGACCCTAGAGGTGTTTATATAGGTGTAGAGATAGGGTTTCAGTCATTATCCTTATCTAGTTGATTATCCATTAAGCAACCAATAAGATAATCCTTGAATCCTTATCATACTCGAATTCTAAGGCTTTCCAACCTTAAATTCGTTCACCACACTTATAAGATAATCCTTACCTTATTTTGTAACTATCACATAATTACAATTCAGCCCCTCTAGTTTAATTAATTACACTTGATCACAAAATTAATTCCCAATTAATTATTGACCAATATTAATTAAACAAATATGATTTCTCCTTTAATATATTATTCTTATAACATATTAATAAATCATATTATTCTCTCTCTCTATATATTTCTCCAATCAAGTTGCTTTGGTGAAGGCAACCCAAAAGGACCATGCACCATCGGGTCAAGTACATACCAAAATAGTTACGGACTTAGACACTAATCCAACAGTCTCCCACTTGGATAAGTCTAATAACTATTTTGCGTATGACTTCAGATCCCGATCTGCAATCGTAGCTTTCCAAAGCCGCTGTCAACTCTGATCATATCAAATACGCGTGTCCTTAGATAAGGGATCATATATTCCTCCATTCTAGATATCATATGAGATATGATTTCTAATCATTCTCTTTGTACTATATCTCGATTCCCGATTTATGACGACTGACTAATTGAACAAATCAAATTAGCCCTAGCCCGGCCGAGCATTTACGTTTGTCATCACTAAACCATCGAGGGGCCCAAAGATATCGCTTTTATCCTACTTTGGATAAAAGGAACGGATAAACTTTGATACAATGCTTGCTTGTACTCACGCACCGAATCACACACAACAATATGTTTTATAACACCAAGTTACTGGTGCGTTTACATATTATCAATGTGCAACCGATTTGCAAGATACAACTCACACATCTCGGTTTCAAGAATATAAGATGTTATCGTGTCACTAATCACTCGTGATACAGTTCATGGAGTGATCTAAGTGAGCGTGGGTTTAATCCAATGCTCAAATCACATTCATAAGCACTCATGAACGTTGCAGCAAACATTTGCTTATGTCTAATACTTTTCTAGACATTCCACACACCAATTCACGACAGTCTTTATTCATATCTACTTCCAACATATGAATGACTGTGGCCCGTTTGAATAATTCGATTATTCTTAATAAACTCAATTATTCTGGAAGTCAAAACATGCAAATGTGAAACACAAGAATAATACTAATCCCATATGGCCTCAACCCTTTGAGTATAAATAAAACTCCTTTTATTTATCACCATATCGATTACTCATTATTTGTCGTTTCGGGTAATCAACTTCTTACTTGAATTCCAACACTTGTCCCATGCTCCTGGCATGCACACAATGTTTACCTATGGTTCTTACTTTGTGAAATAGATCACATTGAACACATTTCCAATCCTTCTCATTTCACAACTCCAAATCCGTTTTCCATAAGTTAAAGAATATCAAATTCTTGCTACTTATAGAATATGCTAGATTCTAACATTCTATGCAAATATCCTTTCGTAATGTCACTGCACCAAATTCACAAAGACTATTGCCAATGATATTACAAAGTCCTCTATCGGAGATTGTTACAAGACAATTCCATAGATGTGATGTCTCTCACTCAAAGTACTTTCTTTGAACATCCTTTTGCATAGAAGTTTCTAATCTAGTCATATATTTCTCAATATTCATTTCCCAATATGGACACACTTCCATATGTTCCATATGACAACTCATTCTTAATAGAATCTTATCTATTCGTAATGATGTCGATATGGTCCATCCAATATGGAAACATTTCCATATTTTCCAATACTATACTTCCAACTACTCACAAGCGACCAATCCTCGTCGAACTTGGATTGTCCTTTGATAGTTGTTTAATTATTTTAGTCAAAACCAATTCTAGTCCCTTTTCCCTCTAAATGCGCTCGACATTTGGAAAATTTTAGAATGGTCAAACATTAAAGCATTTGCAATCGATCCTATACCTGAAGCGTATGGGACACGACGCATAATGTTTTATTTGCTATGTTCTCAAAATTCGAATTGTGAAGAGGGATGCCGTAATCACAATCGAAATTTTAAGAACACACTATGTACCTTTAACTAAATTTATTAACATTTCTCAACCTAATCCTTTAGATTTGAAATGAAGCATAATATTCTCTCCCTTAATTATAGCAAAACAACCTTTCTTACAACTTTGCAAAGTATGACTCTTGTTTTCTATAATTAATATTGCTAACTTTGCAATACTTTTCTTAATAATCATACAATCATAACTTTTATGCTCCCACTATCATGATGATTATTATAAAACATAACACTTATGCTCCCACTAGCTTCGACATGTATTCATAAACATCTCAACTTCCAGAAGGACAATACTTATTGAATTTCTTAAGTTTATGTCTCTAATACTTAGTGCTTTGATAATCCTTTATCAATGCTTCTTGAACTTATACACCTTTGCATTCGATAGTTCATATGTGTGTCTAAACAATTAAGACTAATTGCCAAACCTCACAATTCAAATTATGGAAAGGGATGCCGTAACCATAATTGAATTCGAGAATGCAATTTTACAATCACTATCTTCTTAAAATCTGTCTTAGTGAAAGCATTTCTTCACAATCATTTTCATGAAGGAGGAAATCTTATGACACTTAGATTTGAGCGGTGTATGTGTTCCTATCCATGTGAATTTGTTAAAACCAAAGTTTACGACGAATTCAAACTCATATGGATCGAACTTTCTTAATCTTGATTTCTTGCCTTATGGTAGCACAGCTGCCCACCACGTCTTCCAAGTAGTTAAGCAACTCACCTTTTCCTATCAATGTACTTTCCATTGATCAAGGTCCTTGCCTTTTATGCATTCAAATGAGAACTCATAGGACTCACATGTATAATTAACTCAATTGGATTGGCACAGAATCAAAATAATGTCAACACGATAGGTTGTAAACCTCAACTCGTGTGCTAGTGATGATCGATAAGGTTTATTTGATTTGTTCTTGAAACCTTTCAAGACCATTAAGACTCCCACTGACTCCTTGACATATAAGATTCTCTTGTCATTAACCATTTCTTGACAAACAAATATTCAAGAGTTAGTGTAGTTTTTATCAAAACACTTCATAAATTGGTACTAGTTGGCCTTTGTCTTATTCAAGACATCACAACTTCCCACATTTAATGAATGTTTTAAACCTTCTTAATACTTTTCACTCATTGTCACAATCTTAACTTTAAGACTTGTTTTTGGAACGAAGTATGATTGACTTATTGATTTAACCATTTCTTCAATTCTTGATTCCTCTTCTTAGACATGCAATTGTACTAAGACTCACTTAGAGGATCAATTAAGATATTGTTCTTAATCATTAAGACCTATCATAAAGCATAAAAGGTACTCTCCCTTCTTCTTAGAATGGAGAAACTTTTATCTCTCTGCCTACTTGATTCTTGTTATTCGTACTGCTATTGATCTAAACTCTTTAATCAATTCAAAATTACACTTAATCTTGTAAGTATAATCATATTTACTAAGCCTTTAGTAAATCATGACGAATATCATTGTTACTCTTATGGTGGTCTTGATCAACACGCAACATTGTGTGCTCGGTCTCTTAGTCCTTCACTTGACACTTTGTCAATGAATTTGTGTAATTTCCAAATATGAAATTTCTCATTCATCGTGCAACCAAGTTGCATGATTCCAAATTTCTGTCCAATTGAAACTTGGGCGATGAGAAACTCTCCCTATTTGGTAAATTCTCGACTTTTCCATAAACACCATAAATAAGAATCATATCCATTTGTTGTAGAAATATGCAAACACCAATTTTCATAACGATTTCATTGCAAGGAAATAAACAAATAAATAAATAAGTCAAACAAAATTTATTTTATTTATAAAAGCAGCGAAAAAAAATTTGTCCTTACAATGCAAAATCCATTGAAAACTATGTACAAAAGAAAATTTCTAACAACTCTATCATAACTTTCTAAGCTCAAAATCTAATCTTCAAGTCCATGCGATCGAGATCCATCTCTTGTGATTAGATTCATCTTGCTCTCTTATCAAGCTTCCTTTCTTTTCACCGACCCTACAAAACACTCAAATGTAATCCTATTACATCATGCATTAAGAATCAATGAGTAGGAACTTAATGGAGTTAGATAGTGGATTTTTACCCAAAGCGCAGTCATACCTTTGACTCTCCTATCTCTTTGATCTCTTAGGTAATTAGGGCAACTTCGTCTCCAATGCCCCTTCTCTTAGCAATAAAGCAAATTGACTCTTTTGGAACAACACATGGAACTACTTCAGACATCGCCTTTCTCTTATGATCAAACTTTTCGATCATTGCATGTCTTTCATTGCCATTGTCTATATCCATAGAGGTCTTGAAGGCAGATTCACCAATCAACTTTGTTTTTCTATTGCGCCAAACCATTGCTGATTCGGCAGCAATAAGCATATAGGTGAGATCTATAAGGGTCACGTTGTGGTTCGTCATATAGTACTCTCTTACGAACTCACTATATGAGTTGGGAAGTGACTGAAGAACCCAATCAACAGCCATCTCTTTACTAACAACGGATCCCATCATTCTTAGTCTATCAATGCGCGACTTCATCCCTAGGACGTGTGCACACACCGACTTTCCTTCTTTATGTTTACTTGCCAAAAGGGCTTGAGTGATATTGAACCTTTCAATTTTACAATCTTGTGGGTTAGGGAGAATAATTGGAGGAGGAGGAGGAATTGAAGCATGATTTCTTGATCCTCGATCGAATCGTGGAATATCATCTTCATGTGGAATGCTTGTTCCACGGGATTTGGGAATACCATAGTTGTCGAACTTTGACATCTACAAAACGGGAGAAAACGAATTCAAGTTAGTTGATTGATTAAGTCCTTAGTAAATCACCCAAATGAGATACTAAGGCTAGGACCCAACACAATATTCTACAACTCGGGAGAGGGATGCCGTAACCCTAATTGCAGAATATTTGAAGGTAAGTGAATGACGATTCACTAATTTCCACCATGAAAAACGAAAAAGAAATTTAAGTTTTAAATCTATGAAAACTCCTAGATCCTTTGAGATACATTGAACTTTCAATGGCATGTTTAAATCTCGATATGCCCCTCTTGTTTGTGACTGGGATGCCGAGGATCACAAAGCGGGTGTGAATAACCATGCAAACTTACATGGTGCCCTCACATGTTACAATCACCTATTCGATGTGCCGGTAAACCACACACGCTCCACCGAACTATGACAAACATTGAGTCACCCTTTGCTACCTTTGCTTAGACCCATTTAGTGTGCCGGTTAACCACACACGCTCCACTAACGTCTTCGCAAGGGCACAAAGTGTAATTTCATGGAATTGCATCAATTCACTTTTGCCTAAGTAACTAAGAATGGGAATTTTATGAAAACATTTAGTTACTTTAGTAATTCATTATACTTATAATGGAAGGTTTCGTCCTATCCTACCCGTTCGGCTAACGACCCTCCACTAGTCAAGAGTGCGGTGGGTAAGAGTGGATACCCATTCAATCGCCATTTTATAGGCAATTTCCTTAAACACCCCTTATAGACCAGCTTCGTGAATGAGGCCTACTAACGGTAAGACTGACTTTTAGTTATACATATATATAATGTTAGACTTTTAATGTTATATATAGTATAGGGTGTATTTTACACTTTTAAAATTTTAGGTGGTTCAATTTAACAATTATACTTTTAATTTACTTAAATTGTAAACCTAAACTTTTATGGATTTATTAAACCTCTTTAATTAAACACCTTAATTAGTTAATAAAACCATAAGGGTGTGATTTGAACTTTTTCAAAACTATACTAGTTTTAGAATTTAACATTCCTAATTAACTTTTTAATCAACTTTTAAATTCCAAAACTTGAGGGCAAGTTTTGAAACATTTCAACACATTAGGGTTTAGAATTTAAATATGCATCAAAATTAAACTATTTAATCAAAATTTAAATTCCAAAACTTGAGGGCAAGTTTTGAAACCTTTTTCAAAACATTAGGGTTTCAACTATTTAAATTTCAAAACAACAAAACTTTTGGGGTTCAAATTTAAACTATAAAACCTAAAGGGCCAAATATGAAACTTTTCACAACAACAAGGATCAAATAACAAATAATTCAAATTAACATTTAATCACATAATTATCCATATTTGATGATTTCTTGCAAACTAACTTATCAATTTACTTAAAATAATTAATCAATTATCTTATAAGGAAACAATTATCTTATTAATTGATAAATATCTTCAATTAGATTAAAATTATAGTCAAATATATCATATAATCGGATTAATATTAATCTAAGATGATAAGGTAATTATCCCAATGCAAAAACAGCAAGAAATCCCGAGATAAGCACTGTCTGACGCACCGACTCGCCGAGTCACCCTCTGGAACTCGCCGAGTAGGGCTGACTCGCCGAGTCCAAGAGTGACTCGCCGAGTCAGGTCGAACAGTGGGGCCAAAACACGATTTTCAGTTACATCAAGCATCAATACAATAGAAACCAATCATGGCTCTGATACCACTGATGGGTTTTGGTCATAAGACATCCTATGTGCTCATACAAACCCTAAAGCTCGGATCTAGGTTTCTCTATTGTACATACTTTGAATCCAAGACTTTGAACCCTAATACTAGCATATGGAAATCAGAATTCACATGTGAATAGGTTTAAGAACATACCTTGATTGTTATGTAGCAATAACAATCCAATTCCTTCTTGAATTGACCTTGGAAAGCAAAGAGTCACAAGTGTCACTCCTCTAATGGCTTACAAACACCATAAGCAAGTGGAGAAGGTATATAGAGAGAGGAGGGAGGTTAGAATTCGTATTTGGGACCTCTTGGGAAGGGATTCCCGAATTCATGACCCTAGAGGTGTTTATATAGGTGTAGAGATAGGGTTTCAGTCATTATCCTTATCTAGTTGATTATCCATTAAGCAACCAATAAGATAATCCTTGAATCCTTATCATACTCGAATTCTAAGGCTTTCCAACCTTAAATTCGTTCACCACACTTATAAGATAATCCTTACCTTATTTTGTAACTATCACATAATTACAATTCAGCCCCTCTAGTTTAATTAATTACACTTGATCACAAAATTAATTCCCAATTAATTATTGACCAATATTAATTAAACAAATATGATTTCTCCTTTAATATATTATTCTTATAACATATTAATAAATCATATTATTCTCTCTCTCTATATATTTCTCCAATCAAGTTGCTTTGGTGAAGGCAACCCAAAAGGACCATGCACCATCGGGTCAAGTACATACCAAAATAGTTACGGACTTAGACACTAATCCAACATAGATAAGATTCTATTAAGAATGAATTGTCATATGGAAAATATGGAAACGTGTCCATATTGAAAATTGAATATTGAAAATCTATGTCTAGATTAGAAACTTTTATGCAAAGGATGTTCAAAGGAATGTACTTTGAGTGAGAGACATCATATCTAAGGAATTGTATTATAACAATCTCCGATAGAGGACTTTGTGATTTCATTGGCAAAAGTATTTGTGACTTTTGTGTGGTGATATTACGAAAGGATCATTGCATAAAGTGTTAGAATCTAGCATATTCTATAAGTAGCAAGAATTTGATATTCATTCACTTATGAAAAAAGGATTTGGAGTTGTGAAATGAGAATGATTGGAAATGTGTTCAATTTGATCTATTTCACAAAGTAAGAACCATAGGTAAACATTATGTGCATGATAAGAGCATGGGAGAAATGTAATAATTCAAGTAAGAAGTTGATTACCCGAAATGACAAATAATGAGTAATCGATATGGTGATAAATAAAAGGTGTTTTATTTATACTCAAAGGTTTGAGGCCATATGGGATTAGTATTATTCTTGTGTTTCACATTTGCATGTTTTGACTTCCAGAATAATTGAATTTATTAAGAATAATCGAATTATTCGAACGGGGCCACAGTCGTTCATATGTTGGAAGTAGATATGAATGAAGACTGTCGTGAATTGGTGTTTGGATTGTCTAAAAGAGTATTAGACATAAGCAAATGTTTGTTGCAACGTTCATGAGTGCTTATGAATAAGATTTGAGCATTGGATTAAACCCAGGCTCACTTGGATCACTCCATGAATTGTATCACAAGTGATTGGTGAGACAATAACATCTTATATTCTTGAAACCGAGATGTGTGAGTTGTATCTTCCAAATCGGTTGCACATTGATAATATGTAAACGCACCAGTAACTTGGTGTTATAAAACATATTTTTATGTGTGATTCGGTGAGTAAGTGCAAGCGAACATTGAATCAAAGTTTATCCATTCCTTTTATCCAAAGAAGGATAAAAGCGATATCTTTGGGCCCCTCGATGGTTTAGTGATGACAAACGTAAATGCTCGGCCGGGCTAGGGCTAATTTGATTTGTTCAATTGGTCAGTCGTCAAAAATCGGAAGTCGAGAAATAGTACAAAGAGAATGATTTGAAATCATATCTCATACGATATCTAGAATGGAGGAATATATGATCCCTTATCTAAGGATACGCGTATCTGATAGGATCAGAGTTGACAGCGGCTTTGGAAAGCTACGATTGCAGATCAAGATCTGAAGTCATACGCAGAATAGTTATTAGACTTATCCAAGTGGGAGACTGTTGAATTAGTGTCTAAGTCCATAACTATTTTGGTATGTACTTGATCCGATGGTGCATGGTCCTTTTGGGTTGCCTTCACCAAAGCAACTTGATTGGAGAAATAAATAGAGAGAAAGAGGTTATTATGATTTATTAATATGTTATGAGAATAATATATTAAAGGAGAAATCATATTTTTTTAATTAATATTGATCAATAATTAATTAAGAATTAATTTTGTGAACAAATGTAATTAATTAAACTAGAGGGGCTGAATTGTAATTATGTGATAGTTACAAAATAAGGTAAGGATTATCCTAAGTATAGGATGGACGAATTTAAGGTGATAATGCCTTAGAATTCGACTATGATAAGGATTCAAGGATTATTTTATGGGTTGCTTGGTAAGCAAGCAACTAGATAAGGATAATGACTGAGACCCTATCTGTACACCTATATAAACCCCCTTGGCTCATGAATTCGTGTAAGACCTTCCCTAAGGCTTCTAGGGACGAATTTGATACCTCCCCTCTCTCCTCATATCTTCTCCATTTGCTCTTGGTGTTTGTAAGCCATTAGAGGAGTGACACTTCTGACTCTAAGCTTTCCAAAGACAATTCAAGGAGGAATTGGGATTGTTATAGCTACATAACAATCAAGGTAATATCTTAAACCTAATTATATGTTAATATTGATTTCCATATGCTAGAATTAGGGTTTATAGTCTTGGATTCAAAGCATGTACAATAGAGAAACCTAGATCCAAGCTTTAGGGTTTGCATGAGCACATAGGATGTTTTTATGACCAAAACCCATCAGTAGCAGGATTCCGGCTGAATTCTGTTGAACCTGAAGCCCCAAAAACATGGTCATTTCTCCCAAAGAACTCATTTCAAAGCGTTTCTTCATTACTCCTTGGAACTCCTTGCAAAGTTGTTGACTGGTTGATCCAAAGATGATGTCGACGTATATTTGTACGAGTATCTGGTCCTTGTCGACGTGCTTTATGAACAAGGTTTGATCGATAGTGCCGCGAGAGTAACCATGTTCGATCAAGTGTTTTGTTAGGGTCGCATACCATGCTCTAGGAGCTTGATGCAGCCCATATAACGCCTTGTCCAGCTTGTAGACATGATTAGGATACTTCGAGTCAACAAACCCAGGGGTTGATCAACATAGATTTCTTCCTTCACCTTGCCATACAATAAAGCAGTCTTGACATCCATTTGAAAGACGGTAAAGTTCATATAAGAAGCATACGCTAGGAAGATATGAATAGCCTCCAGGCGAGCTACTGGAGCATAAACTTCAGTGTAGTCAAGACCCTCGACTTGTCGAAACCCACGAACTACCAAACGAGCTTTGTTTCGCACAATAACTCATGAATCATCCTGCTTGTTGCGATAGACCCATCTTGTGTCAAGAGACTTCTTGCCCTTCGGTAACTCAACTAACTTCCAAACACCGAGTTTTTCAAATTGGTGCAATTCCTCATGCATTGCATCCACCCAACTAGGTTTGTTTAGAGCCATTTCTACATTCTTGGGCTCCATTTGAGAAATAAAGCAGGAGTACAGACATGTATTCACGTCTCCACTCTAACTTCTAGTTTTAACACCATCATCTAGCTGGCCAATGACATTTTCGATCGGATGATCGCGTTGAATCCTTGAAGGTATTTCTTGGCTGATGTCATTGAGAGAAACTAGAAGAGTGTGAATGTTGATACCTCCTTCATTTGCTGGTTGAGCAGCACCAGATGGTTCTGCGACATACTCATCTGCAATAAGATCAGGAAAGAGTAATTCCATAAAGGTTGAAGAGACAGCGGAAGAATCATTTGGAATGAACTCTATTTCTCAAGATATGTGAGGTGTCGTTTCAGCATCAGAAGAATCAGTATGGACTGATTGAGGACTATCATGTTCCAAGAACAGTCTCCCTTGAGGAATAGCAGAGGACTCTACCAAAGAGGTTGCAGAAGACTCCCCCTCAGGTGCAGCAGAAGACTCCCCCTCAGAAATAGCATGAGATCCTCCTTTATGCGAACCAGAGGATTCTCCCTCAAGTGAAGCTTTTGATTTCCCTTTCGATGAAGCAGAGGATTTAGATACAGGTTTGTAGACAACTTCTTCGTCTTCATCTTCAGAGATACTCTTCCAGTGCAAATCAGTTCTAGATATATTACTTGAATACTCATTTAAGGATTTAACAAGTGATGTGTAATCAAATAACCAATCCGGACCCACTTTGGTATCTGTCTCATTTTCTTCCAACCAACGCACGTCATAAGATTCCACAGTTTGTTTGGTTTTCTTATTGTAGACTCTATAGGCAGTGCGAGCAGCATACCCTACAAAATAACAGTCATCGGCCTTGGCATTAAACTTCGGGTTGGCATCAAAGTGAAGGAGGGTGCAAGGACAGCCAAATACACGGAAATGACTAACTGATGGCTAGTGTCCATAGTAGATTTCATACGGAGTTTTCATCTGAGCTTTTTTGATAAGTACTTGATTCTGAACATAACAATCAGTGTTTATTGCCTCGGACCAGAAGAAAAATGGTAGCTTTGAATCACATAGCATTGTTCTTGCTGCGTCTTTTAGCGTTCTGTTTCGTCTTTCAGCGACACCATTTTGTTGAGGTGTGCGAGCCGAGATAAATTGACACAAAATACCCTTTTCTACGCAGAAATGATTGAGAACAAAATTCTTAAACTCTGTCCCGTTATCAGTACGAAGCACCTTCAACCGTTTGTTGGTCTGGTTCTCAACTAATACTATGAACTTCTTGATCAATTCAGAAACGCCAGCTTTGTTGGATAGAAAGAAGACCCACATAAATCGAGAGAAGTCATCAATCACAACCAGACAGTAAGAGCTTCTGTTTATGCTTAGAACATTTACTGGACCAAATAAATCCATATGAAGTAATTGAAGAACCTGGCTAATTGAATTGACCTGTTTTGGCAAGTGCGACTTTCTATGATGCTTTCCTTGAGCGTACGACACACATTTCTCAAACGTAATGAAGTCCTTGACAGGCAGCCCTCGGACGATCGCATTCTTCGCAAGATGATTTAGATTCTTGGCGTTAGCATGACCTAATCTTTGGTGCCACAGCATGGCAGTTTGCTCGGAGACCTTGGAGAAAAGACAAGTAACTTGGTCTGGAAGATTGCTATTCATATCAATTATATAGGCATTCCCATCCCTTTTTGATTTTACAAGAATCCATTCTTCTGGGATGACAAAGCCCGACTTTAGAATCATGCATTCCTTGTCAATGAAATGCGTAGAATAGCCCTTGTCACAGATCTGAGAAACACTCAACAGATTATGTTTCAACTCGAGAGCAAAATTGACGTTTTCAAAACTTAAAACTCCATTTGAGACGGTTCCTCTTTGAGTGATTTTACCACCATCTCAACCCGCAAAAGAGACATATCCCCCATTAAATGATTGAATATTGTGCAGTTGGGCGATATCTCCCGTCATATGCCGAGAACAGCCGTTGTCGACGAACCAGGGTCTGACGACATTTCCCCGCAACTGTTCCTGCAAAATGTGCGGGTTTAATTAGATTTGGGCACCCAGGTCATGACCTTCCTGGGTGATCCCGATGCCTTTTCAGATTTATCACATTTAGATTTTTTTGAGGACACAAATGATGTATTGGGAGCAGGTTTGGGCAGCCATTTATAATTGGGTTTTCTAACTGTGCTGGTTAATTTAGAAATTGAGTGTTTGTCAGTCTGCTTAAGGACTGTGTGACTTCTACCAGAATTGGTTGAAGACCCACTATGGCTTTGTGAAGAGCTTAACCTTGGCTTGGTTGTGCTCGTTTTTGGCAGACTGCCTGGGACATGGTGATTAAAAACCCTTTTATGTCTTTGAAAGACAGCCCGTTTTCCTTTCCGTTCATCTGCCCAATCATCATTTCGAGAACGACTTCTAGAGGAGTTTCTATTTAAAGACCTTCCTCTGAACTCGTTCTCCCCTCTTGGAAGACTATAACTCACAAACATACGATTTAGACAATTTCTAGCAATATGACCACTAGTGCCACAATTAAAACAAATCTGCTTGTTATTTTTGGAACTTGTACTGCATTGATCAGATTTGTTTTCCCTACCAACACCCTTTCTTTTCTCACAAGAACAAGCAACATTATTAGGTTGTGAGGAAAGTGATGGTGTGTTAGATGGGGAGGATTGTGAGACTAGTGGTGTTTTAACATCTTTATCACAAGCATTCAAATTGTCAACCAAATTGTTCAAAACTGTATCAGACATTTGACAACCATTTAAGACAGTATCAGAAGTAACAACCACAGTATCATGAGAAACAGAAACAGTATCAGAAGAATCAAAAACACCACAAGAACTATTGTCACTTAAAACATTTGAAAAAGAACTGTCTTTATTTAAAATGAAAACTTCAGGTTTGGACTCAGTTTTATTATCATAAACACATCCTTCAACTTCGTGCTTTGACTGATTCAAGGATTGATCTGCAGGAGAAGTATGAATGATTGAAGGAAGGGGGTACATTATTATTCTTTGGACAAAGGCTTGGACACATATGAATGATTGAAGGAAGGGGGTACATTATTATACCCTAGACCTTTTGATTGATTCCTTTTAAACTGCATGCTTTGGTCTATCAAATTTGCAACCACCTCACTTGAGAAATTATATTTTCTAACATCAAGTTTGGCGGTTTCAAACTTTCCTTTCAAAGATTCAACTTCAGCCACTAGCTCAACATTTTGTTTGACTACATAATTGTAGTTTTCACGTTTGTTACTGTAGTCTTCCTGGAGTCTCCTAAAGTCCTTAATTTTCGACTCCAACTGAGCTTTAAGTGGTTTTTGTCCTTTTCGAAGTTGATACCCTTCATATCTAAGGTTTTCTACGTCTCTTATTAATTTATCATTAAGTTCACGAAGAATCCTAAGATTTTCTACTTCATTGCCTAATGTCTCAATTTTGTCATGTAGAGTTTTTACATAATATATACAAGCCTTAGAGCATGATGGAAGACTTACCTTGGACGAAGTAGGTTCATGAGAAGAGGATACCATCAACGCAAACTGTAGCTCCATCACACTGTCTTCAGCTGCTACAACTCCTGCTGGAGTATCATCCCTTACCTGTGCCAGATGAGCATTTTCTGGTCCAGATAAGTTGAGAGCTTGTATTTGATCATCCAAGTCGAAAGATTGCGCAACCATAGCCTTTTCATTGTTTTCTTGACCACTGCTTCGGCTGTTCCCAACTGCAACCATCGTTTTGTCATTATTAACTCTCCTATCGGGATGTGGGCAATCACGAGCAAAGTTCCCTAGCTCGTGGCAATTGAAGCACCGAAGCTTTCCCTTGTTGAATCCAACCTTCTTATTAGTGCTCATTCCCCAATTACTCTTACCTGTCTTTTTGGCAAACTGTTTTGCCCTAAATACTGCCATGTGATGTCCATTTCCTCAACGTCCTCAGGATGGATTTGATCAAGATCTGCAAAGGACAATTGAGGTGGAAGCTCCCCAGCTACAAATGCATTGTATCAATTTACTAAGCCTGCAGCAAAGACAAGGTTTTCTTCACATTCCTTTCCCTTTGAAGAAGAAGCCACATTTGAAGATGAAGCAGCCATGAATGATTGATTTTGTGGTTGGGGTATGACTAATCCAGAGGGAGCTGATGGATGAGAAATCATCTAAGCTTGAGGAGAGGCAGTGAAGGATAAACCTGCAGATGAATAAGAGAAGGAAGAAGGAGCATTGTTAGATGAAATGCCAAGATTTGCAGCTGAGTATGAGTTGACATGATTCATTTCTCGTTGCTTGTCATCAATCACATGCTTTGATGACTGCCATCACTTCAACTAGAGAAAGGCGATTGAGATCCTTAGTCTTTTTGATGACTGCTACATTCATGTCCCAAGATTTTGGGAGGGCATTTAGTAGCTTCTTATTAATTTTTGACTTTGTATAGAAGATCCCTGCCACAGTCATCTCCATGTTAAGAGTTGTGAATCCCTGCAGCTGAGCCTCAAGAGTCTCTCCAGGCACATAGTTGAACATGTTAAACCGTTGCCGTAGCATGTCTTGGGGACTCTCTCGCATGTCCTCATTTCCCTCATACACCTCAATCAGGGCTTCCCATAATGCTTTAACAAAAGTATATTCTCTGAATCCTTGAGCGATGTCTGGTGAGAGAGCCATAGTTAAAATGGGCAATGCCTTTTCTTGTTCCTCTACACTCTCAAAATCTTCATCAGTGTAGTTTTCAAGTTTCTTTTCAACCACCTGTCCCCCAACTGTAGTGGTGATTCTGACTGGATCCTTTATGACGCATTTCCAAATCTTAAAGTCTTTCATCTTTATATACTTCTCAATTCTATATTTCCACTCAAGGAAACCATCAGCGGACATAAGCCTTGGAATGCGCGTGGTTGTACCCATCACAGCATCGACTTCTTGATATTGGTTGTGATTTTGTGATTCCATTTTTTATTTAAACTAAAGTTAATTAATTATTAAATGAGATTTAATTTGCTGCCAAAAAAAATTATTTAACTTCCAAGAATTTGTTTACTGTCGAGAAAAACTTAATTTAGTGCTGAAAAGTGATTGCAGTCGTAAACTCCTTGTTTACGGTCGTGAACTTGGCAAGTTTCTGAACAAAATTTTTTAACGGTAAATAATCAGAAATTGAGTTTACGGTCAATTGTTTACTGTCAAAAATTTACTGCCAAAAATTAATTTTCAAAAATTTATTTTATATATATATTTAATGTGACTAAATATGATCTTTAATATTAATAGCCTTAAATCAAAACTCGATGTAGTGATAAAGAATTCCGTTTGCGGTGTAAGGAGCTTGAAGAGCTTGCGGCCGTTAACTCGATGTTTACGGCCATAAGCTTGGACCGAAAGCTTCTTAAATCTCAGATTTCGACTGGAACAGAAACCCCCTTTTTGTTGTGAAGTACGATAAGCACGAATACGCAACTGTAAGATGCCTTTGACGCTGGTCCTGCTCTGATACCAATTGTAAAGTCCAAAATCGGATCTACCAATGATCAAAGACAAATAGCAACCACACAATACGAAATAATAAGAAAAGAAAGAACAAACCAAGCTTGCATACACTTTATAGCCTTAAAACGTCGACTGAAAAATACAAAAGGCATCAACAACCTATCTATCTGACACAACACTCTATTTATAGACCCCATGACCGTGAGCAGTTTATGGCCGTAAGAAGTTTACGGCCGTAAACTCTATTACAACTACAAACTATTACAAAATCGTTTTTCATACACAACCCCTATCACTAGCTACTATACCTAGACCAAACCATTTTACAGGGCCTTTCAAAAATACTAAATCAGAATAGGGATTCTCCTATGGGTAAAATGACCATTTTACCCCTGCTATGGCATGGGTCACAACATGGCCCAAACCCTTAATTCCTTCCAAGTCCATCCATGGCCCCACTATAGGCCCACTAATGGCCCAATTTTCTAAAGTGGGCCTATGTCCTCGTATGGGCCCTACCAGCCCACAATAATCTTGGCCCATAATCTAACTTCTGGAGATCCAACAACAAGATAGGCTTTCCAAGCCTACTATTGGCCCATTAATGGCCCAACTTGCTATATTGGGCCCAAAGCCCTTTATTGGGCCTTACTCAAGTCCAATACTAAATCCTTGGTCCTTAGTAACTGAATTCTGATTGACCGTTAAGGCCCAAGGACCCTAAGTCTGAAACTCAGCCCACACCGAGGCCCAAAACACTGGAAGCCCAAACTGGCAGCGTACGCGGGGCGTACACCAAGGTACGCTGAACATACTGATTGTTCGTTTGTACACGGCGCGTACCTCCTTATACGCCCAGCGTACAGCCATGTAAAGCCAAAAGATCATTAAGTGCTTAATAATCCGATCCAGAAGCTACAAATCTAGATCCTAAGCTTGTTCCATATCTTAAGCCATAAATTTTCCTACTTGATAGCTTACAAGTCTCATAAAGGCTCAAACTTCCATAAATAACATTCTACTTCCATCGAGCTAACTAGATCTCATGTATGGTTCCATATAAGCCACAAAGATTGCAACTTTATTGCTAGGAAGATGTTTCTGAGCCTTAAGGATGGCAACCAAGCTCCAAAACCGACTTACAAGATCAAGACTCAACCTTTGGACTTAAAAAGGTCCAACTACCATAACCTAGATCTAGAAGGAAAGAGGAAGAAAGTTCAGAACTTTATACCTTCCTTTGCTGACCAAGATGGTGCTAAGTCCAGATCCCTAAGCTCAAGCTTCTTCTCCAACTTTTTCCCTTACTTCTTCACTACTTTCTTTCCTTGAAACACTCACAAAAACTTCTTCACACACAAATAGAGGATAAGAACGAATTAGGGTTTTCTTGAGAGTGAGGAGGCTAATGGGAAAACAGGGAAGGAGGCTATAATGGGGTTTATATAGCCTTAAACCCCTAAAATTAGGGTTTTTCCTCTGGCCGCGTACGCTGGGCGTACCATATGGTACGTTGCGCATACACTTCTCCCAGCGTACAACGGGTTTACGCCCCGCGTACGGCTTATGGGCAGACTATGGCTCAGCCTAAAACAAAGAGGCCCAATCCCATATACAATTCTATTATAACCTAACATAAAACTTGAGAATTTAAATAAATTTATACCTCGGAAGACGATCGTTACATTTTTGTTGGAAATCCGTCGGTAATTACTGACGAAATATCATCATCCGTCGCTAACATCAGTAATTACTCAGGGATTGCCGACAGACTTGTTCTACTTTTTTGACTTTTCGAGCATCATACACCATTTTTTCTAAAAAAAAGTTCTCACTCCCATATAATTTATGAATAACTACACATTTTGTAAATTATACACATATGTTTATTATATTATTAGTATTTATTAATACCAATAACCTGCGGTATTCGGTGGTGCCCTCCCTCTTTGAGGTTGAGGGTTCAAGTCCCGTCGTGGACACAGGTGTAATAGGTATTGTTAGTTTAGGAGTAGATTAGATTTGCCGGTTCAAAAAAAAAAGATGAATAATAATTAATAGTAATAATTACATTATTTTAACTAAAACGGTATATATAATTATTTAGTTACTAATACTAATAGTAATTAAACTATTTCTATAATAATACTATTAGATAAGTTAATATATAAGTTGATTTATTTGGTTAATAATTATAATATTTTAACTAGATATGTTGCCCATGCTCTGCATGAGTCGTGTGCGTCTGATTTAAATGTCATTTTTGTTTATAGATTAATAGACATTGTTGTTAACTGTTTTAGTTGACTTTGGTGACAGTAGGAAAAACCAAAAACATTAAATATGATGATCAATATAGAAAAATTATAGCAAAAGAAGCAAATGACAGACATACAAAGTGCAACGGTGAAAAACCCGGGTTTTGCCCCGTACCATTTTTGTTGTGTTTTTTTTATGAAAATATGTAAAAGTTTTGACTTCAAGGAAGAAAAGTGTCAAAATGGATAAAGAATTAAAGGGGTAGGAATTAGCAAGTTTTTAGAAAACGGACCAAAATTGTCCATACATTAAAGTTTTGTCGCCAAACTCCACTTGGGCCGTGTTCGCCTGATTTGAATGTCGTTTTTCATTATCGATTAATAGACGTTGTTATTGACTGTTTTAGTTGACTTTAGTGAGGGTAGGAACAACATAAAAAATTAAGTATGATGACCAATATAGAAAACCTATAGCAAAAGAAGAAAATGAAAGACGTAGAAAGTGCAAGGGTGAAAAAACCCGATCTTTGGCTTCGACCGGGTTTTTTTTTTTTTTTTTATGTAAAAATGTAATAGTTTTGACTATAACGACAAAAAATGTCTAAATGCCTACAAAATTAAAAGGGCAGGAATTTACAAGTTTTTAGAAAAATGACCAAAGTTATCAAACCATTAAAATTTTGTGGGTAAACTTTAAATATTAAAATGTTCCTAAAAAGTGTAAAAATTTTGATGGTAATGACCAAAAATGTCAAAATGACTAAAGAATGAGGGTCGAAGTTGACAAAAACCATCAAAATTTACTAATCTTAACTTTTGAAAATTTTTAATGTGTATATATATATATATATATATATATATATTACAAAAAAAAGGGAATCGGGAAGTCTTGCTTCGACCATTATAATATAATCTTTATTTGAATTTTATATTGACAGATTTCCAATCTTTTAAAAAATCCCCAGAACAGATGTTTAGAATCAACCAAGTATCAACAATCGCCTTATCTGTTGGGTAAAATTTGGGTGATTTATATCAGCAGATAATAAATTTTGATTCGTTTGTTGATGAGGTGGCACCCGGATTTGAACTGGGAAAAAAGGATTTGCAGTCCCCCGCCTTACCACTCGGCCTTGCCGCCAAAACGATACATAATAAGATAAAATTTTATGAGTTGGATTACTAAACTTTAGTTTATTGTACTTGCATCCCTTTTTTAATTTCATCCTTTTTTTTTCTAAATTTATAAAAATTCTAAAAGAAACCCTTCTCCCCTTTTGTTTGACCACCCCTTCGATTGATCGTATAGTATCTCAAAACATAAAATGTCGAAAAACTTCCCCTAACTTTTCTATTGAAAAATCAAATGTATATTTTCATTCAAAAAAACCAAAATTTATGTCACAAAATTTATGACAAATGGGAACCATTAACTATTCGTTGACTGAGAATTCTTGAATGATTCTTGGATTTGAATCTAAAATTGGGGTTGCCTAATGACATAAGAAACTACAAAACATACTTAATTGATTCTTAATCCTTTCCATTTCCATTATAACAAAAACGATAAGTATATGTAAACCCCACAATGGAAATTCTTACACAGATACCAAATTGGGTATCTTTTTTAGAGTATGTTTCCTATACCTATAAATATATGGAATTCGTTGGAACAAAAAAAGGCCCGACTGGGTATTGACCGGGCCAGGCCCAAAAGGCACTTCGAACAAAATAAAAGCAAGAAGGTCTGCTTTATTTATCTTTCTATTTGGATCTTTCGAGCATCTAAATGAAATTGCTAATTATATAATAACGATAAAGAATGTGAAAGAAATATTTTCGTTAATCTTTACTTGATGTGTAATGTAACATAGTAATTATCTTTTTCAATTGGGAGAGATGGTTGAGTGGACGAAAGCGACGGATTGCTAATCCGTTGTACGAGTTATTCGTACCGAGGGTTGGCATCCCTCTCTTTCCGTTTTCGTTGATGACTTTCTATTTTTTTTCTTTCAAATTTCGCAAACCCCTTTTAAATGATTTTTTTACTAGTTAAACGTATGGAATATGAATATATAAAATAAAATCTTAAGAAAATTGTAAATCAAGCAAGAAAAACGAAAATTTTATTTTATTCTTCACCTCTAGGATTACGTCATGGATCATTGGATAGGAATCCAAAGATGAAGAGAGAAACAAAGAATATTACTACTGTGTAAACGAAAACTTTGAGAGTAAGCATTACACAACCTCCAAGATCATTTTTTGAAAAAGAAAAACGAGAAAAGATAATAGATCCTCCATATTTATATCACATATCCTATTTTCACACCAAGAAATGAATTCTAGAAATAGAAAAGAATGTTTAGAAATTCAACTGAAATTTAAATTTGTAATAAGAGTCTTTGATTATAACAAATCACTTTCATACCCACAATTAGATATTCTAAGGGACCCTAACCTAAAAAGGTCTTTCGCCGGAAAGAGGATTAGAATCGGGAAATGGGGCGAGCCAAATTTATTGCGGCTAGCCAAGAATTTCATTGTTTGAATTGAAGGTTCATACTCCCAGACTTATTTGATCTTATCAATTGTTATAATTTTTCTCGAATAAATCATGAATTTTCTAGGATAGTATTCAAGATCTTATCGAAAACATACAGCAGCTTGCCAAACAAAGGCTAAAAGAAAAAAGAACAGGGGTATGACTGGCATAACATCTACGATTGGATTCAAAAAAACATAGGCTTCGGGCAATTTGGCGAAGAAAAGACTACTCGGATAAAGGGCAGAATTAAGACAGATCAAACTAAAGATATTAAGCATAACAGACATTTTGTTCGTCGAGATAATTGCATTTTGATTGAGTTATTTATATAAGGAAAAATGAAGAAAGTAAGGTAGACAAAAAACTCCTTCTTTTTCTGCTCAATCAAAAACCCTCCGATTCTCAAAGGAGAATAGAAGAAATCATACTTTCATACAATATCTTAATTGAATTGTATGTAATGATCAATAAATTCAGTTGAATTCTAGATATACACATGTCAAAATCCTAGCACGAATCTATAATATATTCTATAAAGAAGAATAAAGAAGAAAGATTTTCTATAGATAGTTGGGCTGGAATTGACGAACACTTAATACCAATATTATTCTTTATTAGTATTAGTGTCCAATAATAATATAAATGGGGCGTAGCCAAGTGGTAAGGCAACGGGTTTTGGTCCCGCTATTCGAAGGTTCGAATCCTTCCGTCCCGGAGCATATCCATTGTATCCGAATACATCTTTTTACTTAATTACTAATATTAATAATAATGATTGATTTATTTTTATAATAGAACTATTAAAGAAGTTTATTTGTTTTTTAAAAAAGCATTTATGTTGATAATTTATTATTTTCTTATTATTATTAATGTAATTAATGTAATTATTTATTATTATTATTTGTAACACTAATAGCTATCATAAATAGTAATTAATAACAATAATTATATTATTTTAATTAAAAAAGTAAATAATTATTTAATTACTATCATTTTTAATGGTAACTAAACTATTTTTATACTAATATTACCGATAAATAAACTTAATCAATTTGGTTAATAATTATAATGTTTTAATTATAAAAATTAATAGTTAATTACTAATATTAATAACAAAATACTTATACTATAGTAATTGGAAAAATTAAATTATATATATATATATATATATATATATATATATATATATATATTATTTTAATTGTAAAAATAAAAAATAATACAATTAATAATACTGTTAATTAATATGTGAATTAGTTTTAGAATAAAAAATTGATTTTTTTCTAAAAGAACTTTTCCCTTCTTAGAACTTCATTTACAATGCGTTAATATTCCGTCGTTTCCAACGGAATTTATTTTCGTCTATTTTATCAGTAATCCATCACTAAAATTACGGTTTTATGTTTGTCACAATTCCATCGGAATTCCGTCATTAATTTCAGACGGAAAAATTCCCTTATTAATTTCCGTAGAAATTCACCTAGTTTTCTAGTAGTGTTAACTTAAAATAGAAGGGATTTTATGTCTATTGTAAATTTATTTGTTTTTTTAAATAAAAATTGGATTGTATTCATGAGATTTTTGTTGATATTGGTTGAATTTACAGTTTTTTTAATAGGGGAAGAAAAGATCGAGACCAAGGCAAGATTTGGCATGTAAATTTTTGTGCTTTCAGCCACGTGACCTAGGTGTGAGTTTCTAAAGAAGCAACAAAACATCATGTCATTTGCCAAAGAAACAAAAACGTCGCAAAAGCTAAACTTTAAGCTGCTAAAAATACATAATCAAAAGTTTAACAATATTTTAATACGAACTTTTCTTGGCCCATCCCAGTTCAAGATGTAATCTTTTGACGATATAGATTTTCATTTGTCGATTTGACAATTTATCGTAACAAACATTTCACGTGAAGGAAAAGGAAGTTCGTTAGACCTCTCTTTATAAAACGGTAATTGCTACATAGTCCAAATTCAACATATTGGTGTTAAAATCCAAAATTTGTTTCTTTGGTATTTGTTTTGCATCATCTTCTCTATAAATTTTCAATTCTTTAAGTTATGAAGGTTATTTTATTTTTTCTATATGCTTCTCTTTACTTAAATTGCATCGAAGGAGCAGTAACTCTACCACAAAATGCTTCTGTACAAGCAGTCATAGCATTTGGGGACTCATTAATGGATCAAGGGAACAATAACCATATCAAAACTATTTTCAAGGCTAATTTCCATCCGTACGGAATGGACTTCACCAACGGGAACCCAACTGGAAGGTTCTCCAATGGGAAAACACTCGCTGACTTTTTTGGTAATTCTCTTTCTCTTAGTCTTAATGTTTAAAGAATCAACATCGTGGTTCATGACTTCATGTTGATTTTCATTGTAATATAATTATGATTCTTAATTTAAATTGGGGGAGGAGGAATTGGGCAGCTGAGAGGCCCAATTATTTTTTTGAGCATTTATATATATATATATATATATATATATATATATATATATATATATATATATATATATATATATATATATATATATATATATATATATATAAACTTATAATAACCATAAATCTTTTTTTGTAACGGCATTTTAAGATTTTTGAATCGTATCACACATCTCCATATTAGCAACATGAATAGATAAAACATATAAAATAATTATAAGCACTGAGCACAAGATATATTATTTCAAATCATTATTTTTTTCAAATCATTATTTTAGATCTTGAAAGGATTTTTTCATGTTGTAGTTTATACATGTTTAGGTTGTGTCACTCATATAAACCTAATTGTGAGGAAGAAGATTGTCATAAAAAAAATTAATTACTTGCCAAAATCATCAAATTAATATAACATTTCACCCACTGATTTGGTTGTGCATCTGAGCCCCCTCTTAAAGCACTTCTTTAATAATGTAAATCTCTAGGTTTTGTATAATAAAGTGATTATAGTTTAAACAGTAAGTGCACACGATAAGGCTAGAGATGACTCTATAGTTTACGCACCAAAGAAACGATACCCCATCTGTCATGAAAAGTGAAAACGATCAAGTCCAATAGTATTTTTACTAAAATAGGTTTTTTTAAAACACCTACAATATACATGGTTTAAAGAATGTTTGAATGATTAGGAATTCCTAGTTGGCATTCACGGGGTTAAGCATAACCATAATTGGATGCCAAGTTGACATTGGAACTCAATGACTACAACGGGTAAAACAAACTTTTTTTTGAATATATATTTCATTAAACATTTTGGAGTTTAACGTAACGGAGAACAAAATTTTAAAATTGTATAGAAACGTGAAATATTGATTTGTCCATCCATTAAACTTAGGATATATACTTCATTGGAAATGCCTCATTTACACGAACCACAATGTATCAAGAATATAATGTCATTTTATTAGGTTTTAGATTCGTTACATGTTAAAGGGATTTTAATGATATGCATGGAGCATGGTAGTTTCAACGATTTTGACTAACAAAAGTGCCCTTATCTTTTCTCGAATTCTAAGCGAAGGGATTTGGAGTGAAGGAGTATCTTCCAGCATATCTAGACCCTCTCATACAACATAAAGATCTTTTAACTGGTGTAAGTTTTGCTTCTGGTGGTGCTGGTTATGATCCCTTAACATCCAAATTATCGGTATGCATGTACATCATTCTCTAAATGTAATAATTCATTCCAAAATAACATACAATATCTTTTATGTTTGTGAATTTATTTTATGGTTATTAATTTGTTTCATTCTTTTTAAACATGTTAAAATTAGAATGTTATGTCGCTATCATCTCAATTGGAAATGTTCAAACAATATATTCAGAAGCTTAAGGGGAACATAGGGCAAGAAGCTGCAATGAATAGGATTACCAATAGTGTATTCTTGGTTTCAGCAGGAACCAATGATTTTCTTGTAAACTATTTTACATTTCCGATGAGAAGATTACAATATGATGTCCCTGCTTATGGTAATAAATTGGTGAAGCTAGCTAGCAATTTTTTACAGGTACAAAATCTCCATCATTTTTTATTATTGTTTTTGTCTCGAGTATTAATTAGTTTCATATAAATTCAACTTAAATTGAAATGCAAAAACACAATTAGATTATACTTTTCGAGAGAGAAAATAAATACTAGCGATGAACATAAATTTACATATTAAGATTATTTGCATTGTTATTTCATTTAATTGAAGGAAATACACAAATTGGGAGCAAGAAGGATAGTTGTCTTTAGCACATCTGCAATTGGCTGTATACCAATTGAAAGAACCCTAGCTGGGGGAGCACAAAGAATATGTGTGGACAAGTACAATAAAGCAGCACAATTTTTCAACAGCATGCTAAAACTAGAGCTCCAAGTTCTTGCAAGCAATCTTCCTCAAACAAGGATTGCCTTCTCAGATTTCTACAAACCTCTGATGAACATCATTGAAAACCCTCAACAATATGGTATTCCATAAATTAAATTTATTATTTAATGAACCGAATCTTCTAAATTTATAGTGTCGTATCTAGTTTTGCTTGAATCCCATTAATAACGCGTTCTATTGTGTTACACGATGATAATTTTTTTTTTCATATTGATATTTCAATAAGTTTTTGTTCATCTTACATTTTTGTTTTCCTATATAGGATTGGAAGTTACAAATAGAGGTTGTTGCGGAACAGGAGAGCTAGAGACGAGTTACTTGTGCAACAAGCGAATGACCCGAACGTGCCACAACGACTCTAATTTCTTCTTTTGGGATAGCCTCCACCCAACAGAAAAAGGATGTGACATCTTCGTAAATCTTGTTTTACCTGATATGATGAAAAAGTTGTTTTAAGGTAATTTGATTTCTATAATGGTATAATTTGTTATTGTAGATATAATGGACCATGTTTTATGAAAAAAAATGAATACAAGTTGATGTGTGTTGGTGATTTAAGATTTTATTTGAACTCCCCACAGTATGATTTCCAGCCAGACTATTTAGCAACCCGTCCAATGGTTATGGGTACGACCGTGATATGGCGAAATAATACAAAAATTATCCACATGTAGGTCTCTATTTTTGCAGAAGCAAATAACGAAACGGGTCTATTGTTTTATCAATCCCACTAAATAGATGCATCGACTACACCTACTATAAATTCGAAAAGCCTTAATTAAATACCTTCAAGGTTTACCATTATTTGTGGTTTAAAACCAAGGTTCTAAAAAGTTTGTCATGACTCTATAGTTTGTATTTGCCACCAAACTTTAACAAATTACCGCTTTAAGGATGAATTATGATTTATTTGTGGTTTAAAACTTTTGGGTTGCCTTCATCAAAGCAACTTGATAGGATGAATTATGGAGAGAAAGGATTAAATATGATTTATTAATATATTATGAGAATAATATATTAAAGGAGAAATCATATTGTTTAACTAATATTAGTCAAGAATTAATAAGAATTAAGTTTGTGGCTAAAAAAGATTAATTAAACTTAAGGGACTGAAATTGTAATTATAAGATAATTGCAATTGGGCTATGGATTACCTTATTATTTAAGGTTGGACGAATTCTATGGGGAAACCCATTAGAAATCGTCCAAGGGCCTTTAAGAAAGGGTCCATGGGTTGCTTAGGGCCTAAGCATCCAAATTAGGGTTTCCTAGTTTAAAACCCTAATAGCCTACATGTATAAATAGGACCCTTAAGCCTCAAAAACGTGGGGAACTAATTGGTTAGGGTTTCCACACGTTTTTGGCAGCCTCCTTCTCATCTCTTCTTCATCCTCTTGCTCTTGGTGTTTGTGAGCCATTAGAGGAGTGACATTTGTGACTCTAAGCTTTCTAAAGTCAATACAAGAAGGAATTGAGATTGTTATTACTATATAACAATCAAGGTATGATCTAAACCCTTATTCATATGTTATATTGATTAGATCTAGGGTTTTAAGTCTTGGATTAAAAGCATGTACAATAGAGAAACCTAAATCTAAGCTTTAGGGTTTGCATGAGCACATAGGATGTCTTTTGGCTAAAACCCATCAGTGGTATCAGAGCCTAGATTGTTTTCTATTGTATTGATGCTTTATGTGTTTGTTCAAGTTGCAAAAATCGAATTTTAGCCTCCCTGCCTGATGAACTCGGCGAGTACCACAGTGTACTCGGCGAGTAGGCCTCAACTCGGCGAGTACAGTGTGGTACTCGGCGAGTTCGAGCGTCAGAAAGAGGCATGTTCGGGATTTCTTGCTGTTTTGGTCATGGATACTTGCCTTAACTGTTATGGATCATTAAAATTCGAATTTTAATCATATTTTGGATATATCATTGATTAAACAAAAGATATTTACCAATTAATTAGATAATTGTTTCCTTATATGATAAAGTTTGATTATTTGTATTAATTGGGTAACTTATTTTGCAAGAAATTAAAATTAGGTCAACTATAGATAAATGATGAAATTAATTGTTTATTTTATATTATTTGTTATTTGATCCTTACATTGTAAAAAGTTTCAATTTTTCCCCTTTAGGTTTTATAGTTTAAATTTAAACTCAAAAGTTTTGTTTTTGAAATTCAAATAGTTAAAACCCTAATGTTTTGAATAGTTTCAAAACTTGCCCTCAAGTTTTGGAATTAAAATTTTGATTAAAAAGTTTATTTTTGAAATATTTAAATTCTAAACCCTAATGTTTTGAAATGTTTCAAAACTTGCCCTCAAGTTTTGGAATTTAAAAGTTAATTAAAAGGTTTAATTTAGGAATGTTAAATTCTAAAAACCTAGTATAGTTTTGAAAAGTTCAACTCACACCCTTATGGTTTTATTAATTAATTAAGGTGTATAATTAAAGGAGATTTAATAAATCCATAAAGTTTTGGTGTACAATTTAATTAAAAGTTATTATTAAATTAGAACACCTAGTTTTTTTTTTTAAAGTGTAAAATGCACCCTATACTACATATAACATTAAAGGTCTAACATTATATATATGTATGAGTAAAAGTCAGTCTTACCGTTAGTAGGCCTCATTCACGAAGCTGGTCTATAAGGGGTGTTTAAGGAAATTGCCTATAAAATAGCGATTGAATGGGTATCCACTCTTACCCACCGCACTCTTGACTAGTAGAGGGTTGTTAGCCGAACGGGTAGGATAGGACAGAAACCTTCCATTATAAGTATAATGAAGTACAAAAGTAACTAAATGCTTTCATAAAATTCCCAATCTTAGTTACTTTAGGCAAAAGTGAATTGATGCAATTCCATGAAATTACACTTTGTGCCCTTGCGAAGACGTTAGTGGAGCGCGTGTGGTTAACCGGCACACTAATTGGTTCTAAGCAAAGGTAGCAAAAGGTGACTCAATGTTTGTCATAGTTCGGTGGAGCGTGTGTGGTTAACTGGCACACCGAATATGTGACTATAACATGTGGGGGCACCATGTAGATTTGCATGGTTATTCACACCCGCTTTGTGATCCTCGGCATCCCAGTCACAAACTAGAGGGGCATATCGAGATTTAAACATGCCATTGAAATGTTCAATGAATCTTAAAGGATCTAGGAGTTTCCATAGATTTAAAACTTAAAATTTCTTTTTCGTTTTGATGGTGGAAAATTAGTGAATCGTCATTCACTTACCTTCAAATGTTCTGCAATTAGGGTTACGGCATCCCTCTCCCGAGTTGTAGAATATTGTGTTGGGTCCTAGCCTTAGTATATCATTTGGGTGATTTACTAAGGACTCAATAAATCGACTAACTTGAATTTGTTTTCTCCCGTTTTGTAGATGTCAAAGTTCGACAACTATGGTCTTCCCAAATCCCGTGGAACAAGCATTCCACATGAAGATGATATTCCACGATTCGATCGAGGAACAAGAAATCATGCTTCACTTCCTCCTCCTCCTCCCGTTATTCTCCCTAACCCACAAGATCAAAGAATTGAAAGGTTCAATGTCACTAAAGCCCTATTGGAAATGAAACATGAAGATGGTAAACCCGTGTGTGCCCACGTTCTAGGAATGAAATCACACATCGATAGGTTGATAATGTTGGGTGCGTCATTCCCTGATGAGTTGGCTATAGGCTGGCTTCTATAGTCACTCCCTGAATCATATAATGAGTTCAAAAGAAAGTATTATATGATGGATCATGACGCAAACCTCATTGACCTAACTTACATGCTCATTGCTGCTAAATCAGAAATGATTTGGCAAAACAATGGAGCATATTTGTTTGGAAAGTCAACCAACCATGCTTCCGAGGACGTTCTAGGAGAACCGACCTGCGTTTGCTGCCAAGATAAAGGGCGTTGGATACAAGTCTGCCCTAAAAGCCTGAAGAGTCCAGAAGATGGGAGAGTCAAAGAGTATGGCTGTACTTCAGGTAAAATCCACTATCTAACTCCATTAAGTTCCTATTCGTTGATTCTTAATACTTAGTGTGATAAGATTGCATTTGAATGTTTTGCAGGATCAATGAAAGGAGAGGAAGCTTGATGAAAGAGCAAGATAGATCTAATCACGAAGAAAATGGATCTCAATCGCATGGATTCGAAGATTATATTTTGAGCTTAGAAAGTTATGATAGAGTTGTTAGGAATATTTAATTACATAGTTTTTCAGTTGATTTTGTATTGTAAGGACAAAAATGTTTTCCGCTGCATTTATAAATAAAATAAATTTTGGTTTGACTCATTTATTTATTTCCTTGTAATGAAATCGTTATGAAAAAATTGATGTTCGCATATTTCTACAACGAATGGATGTGATTCTTAATAATGTTATTTGTGGAAAGGTCAAGAATTTACCAAATAGGGAAAGTTTCTCATCAACCAAGTTTCAAGTGGACAGAAACTTGGAGTCATGCAACAAGTATTGTATGATGAATGAAAATTTTTCACATTTGAAAAAATTAGACTAATTCGTTGACAAAGTGTCAAGTGAATGACTAGGAGATCAAGTACACAAGGTTGTGTGTTGATCAAGTCCACCACAAGAGTAACAAAGATATTCGTCATGATTTACTAAGGTTAAGTAAATATGATTACACTTATGAGATTAAGCATAATTCTTAGTTGATTTAAAGGAGTTTAAATCAATAGCAGAACGAATAAGAAGAATCAAGTAGGCAGAAAGATAAAAGTTTCTCTATTCTAAGAAGAAGGGAGAGTACCTTTTATTATGATAGGTCTTAATGATTAAGAACCATATCTCAATTGATCCTCTAAGTAAGTCTTAGTGCAATTGTATGTCTAAGAAGAGGAATCAAGAATTAAAGAAATGGTTAAATCAAAAAGCCAATCATACTTCGTTCCAAAACAAGTCTTAAAGTTAAGATTGTGACACTGAGTGACAAATATTAGGAAGGTTGATAACATTAATCAAATGTGGAAAGTTGTGATGTCTTGGATAAGACAAAGACCAACTAGAACCAATTTTATGAAATGTTTTTGTCTTGATAAAAGCTATACTAACTCTTGAATATTTGTTTGTCAATAAATGGTTATTGACAAAAAAATCTTATATGTCAAGGAATGAGTGGGAGTCTTAATGGTCTTGAAAAGTTTCAAGAACTAATCAAGAATAAACCTTATCGATCATCACTAGCACACGAATTGAGGTTTACAACCTATCATGTTGACATTATCTTGTTTCTATGCCGTTCCAATTAAGTTAATTATGCATGTGGGTTCTATGAGTTCTCATTGATTGCATAAAAGGCAAGGACCTTAATCAATGAAAAGTATATTGATAAGAAAGGGTGAGCTACTTAACTACTTGGAAGACATGGTGGGCAGCCGTGTTACCATAAGGCAAGAAATCAAGATTGAGAAAGTTTGGTCTATATAAGTTTGAATTTGTCGTAAACTTTGTTTTTGACAAATTCACATAGATAGGAACACACACACCATTAAAATCTAAGTGTCATAAGATTCCCTCCTTCATGAAAATGACTGTGAGGAAATGCTTTCACTAAGAGAGATTTTAAGAAGATAGCGATTGTAAAATTGTATTCTCAAATTTGATTATGGTTACGGTATCCCTTTCCATGATCCGAATTGTGAGAGTTGGCAATTAGTATTAATTGTTTAAGACACACATATGAGCTATTTTGGATAAAGGTGTATGAGATTAAAAAACTTAGATAAAAGATTATCAAAGCATTAAGTATTAGAAATATGAACTTAAGAAATTCAGTAGGTATTGTTTTTCTGTAAGGTAAGCTGTTTTCTGAATACATGTCAAAGCTAGTGGGAGCATAAGTGTTATGTTTATAATAATCATCATGATAGTGGGAGCATAAATGTTATGATTGTATGATTATTAAGGCAAGTATTGCAAGTTAGCAATATTAATTATAGAAAACAAGAGTTATACTTTGCAAAGTGGTAAGGGTGTAAAGTTGTTTTGCTATAATTAAGGGAGAGAATATTGTACTTCGTTTCCAAATCTAAAGCTTAGATTGAGAAATTTTAATAAATTTAGTCAAAGGATACGTAGTGCGTTCTTGAATTTCGATTATGATTACGACATTCCTCTTCATATTTCGAATTATGAGAACGTAGCACGTAAAATATTATGGCAGAAGATTGATAAAGTATTAAATCTTCATGTAAGACATTGTGCATCGTGTTCAATACGCTTCGGGTATAGGATTGATTGCGAATGCTATAATATTTGACCATTCTAAAATTTTCCAAATGTCTAGCGCATTTAGAGGGAAAAAGGACAACAATCAGTTTTTGACTAAGATAATTAAACAACTATCAAAGGACAATCCAAGGTTCGCCGAGGATTGGTCGCTTGTGAGTAGTTGGAAGTATGATATTGGATGGAGCATATCGACATTGTTATGAATAGATAAGATTCTATTGAGAATGAGTTGTCATATGATAAGTATGGAAAGGTTTCTATATTGGGAGTTAGATATTGAGAATCTATGTCTAAGATTAGAAACTTTTATGCAAAAGGATGTTCAAAGGAATGTACTTTGAGTGAGAGACATCACATCTATGGAATTGTCTTCTAACAATTTCCGATAGAGAGTTTTGTAATTTCATTGGCAATAGTCATTGTGACTTTAGTGCAGTGATATTACGAAAGAATTATTGCATAAAATGTTAGAATCTAGCATATTCTATAAGTGGCAAGAATTGGATATTCTTTCACTTGTGATAGGAATTGGGAATTGTGAAATGAGTATGATTGGTAATGTGTTCATTTGATCTATTTCACAAAGTAAGAACCATAAGAAAGCATTGTGTGCATGCTAAGAGCATGGGACAAGTGGTGTAATAATTCAAGTAAAGAAGTTGATCATTTGAAACGACAAATAATGAGTAATCAATATGGTGATAAATAAAAGGTGTTTTATTTATACTCAAAGGTTTGAGACCATATGGGATTAGTATTATTCTTGTGTTTCACTTTGCATGTTTTGAATTCCCAAATAATTTAATTGGTTCAGAACAATCAAATTATTCAAACGGGCCACTGTCGTTCATATGTTGGAAGTAGGTATGAATGAAGACTGTCGTGAATTGGTGTGTGGATTGTCTAAAGTGTATTAGACATAAGCAATTGTTTGCTGCAACGTTCATGAGTGCTTATGAATATGATTTGAGCATTAGATTAAACCCACGCTCACTTGGATCACTTCATGGATTTTATCACGAGTGATTGGTGAGACGATAGCATCTTATATTCTTGAAACCGAGATGTGTGAGTTGTATCTTGCGAGTCGGTTGCACATTGATAATATGTAAACGCACCAGTAACTTGGTGTTATAAAACATATTGTTGTGTGTGATTTGGTGAGTAAGTGCAAGCGAGCATTGAGTCAAAGTTTATCCGTTCCTTTTATCAAAAGTAGGATAAAAGCGATATCTGTGGGCCCCTCGATGATTTAGTGATGGCACCTAAGCGCTTGGCCAAGCCGGGACTAAATTGATGTGTTCAATTGTAGTCTGTTGTCAGTCGTCATAAATATGAATTCGGGAAACAACACATAGACAGAGAGAGTGATTTAGATCCATGTCTTAGTCTATACGATAATATCTAGAATGGAGGAATATATGATCCCTTATCTAAAGGACACGCGTATCTGATAAGATCAGAGTTGACAGCGGCTTTGGAAAGCTACGATTGCAGATCAGGATCTGAAGTCATACGTAGAATAGTTATTAGACTTATCCAAGTGGGAGATTATTGGATTAGTGTCTAAGTCCATAACTATTTTGGTATGTACTTGACCCGATGGTGCATGGTCCTTTTGGGTTGCCTTCATCAAAGCAACTTGATAGGATGAATTATGGAGAGAAAGGATTAAATATGATTTATTAATATATTATGAGAATAATATATTAAAGGAGAAATCATATTGTTTAATTAATATTAGTCAAGAATTAATAAGAATTAAGTTTGTGGCTAAAAGAGATTAATTAAACTTAAGGGACTAGAATTGTAATTATAAGATAATTGCAATTGGGCTATGGATTACCTTCTTATTTAAGGTTGGACGAATTCTATAGGGAAACCCATTAGAAATCGTCCAAGGGCCTTTAAGAAAGGGTCCATAAGTTTCTTAGGGCCTAAGCATCCAAATTAGGGTTTCCTAGTTTAAAACCCTAACAGCCTACATGTATAAATAGGACCCTTAAGCCTCAAAAACATGGGGAACTAATTCGTTAGGGTTTCCACACGTTTTTGGCAGCTTCCTTCTCTTCTCTTCTTCATCCTCTTGCTCTTGGTGTTTGTGAGCCATTAGAGGAGTGACATTTGTGACTCTAAGCTTTCTAAAGTCAATACAAGAAGGAATTGAGATTGTTATTACTATATAACAATCAAGATATGATCTAAACCCTTATTCATATGTTATATTGATTAGATCTAGGGTTTTAATGTGACAATCCAAGTTGTCCCGTTACATTTCCCCGTTACCGTTAACGGAATATTCCACTGAATAAAAGTTCCGTTAATTAAAGGGCGTCAGTTTAATAAACATTTCCATTTGATTACCTTTAACATGCCGTTAAGTCGTGATGAAAGGAAATAAAAACACAGGACACACATTTTCATTCAATTGGAAATTGTCAAGTTTTATTATTACGAACACTAAATTGGGTGCGACCAAAAGCCCCGTTTAACGGCAGTAACGGGTAAAATTCCACTGAGCCCCGACTGTGAAACCTATATATGGGTGAGTGGAGTCCATTGGAGACTTTTTACACACTCTCTCTAAACTCTCTCTCTAGACCCGTTTTCGCCCCGAATTCGTAACCAAACGCTTCCAAATTGTAAGTCCGCTTACCCTAGCGTATTCTAAACATATTGAATCATGTTTATAGCCCAAAAATCATCCAAGAAGGCATGGTATAAGGAGTTTACGGCCCAGGAATATTCTAGGGCCGTAAACCCCAAAAATGGTGCCAACCATGCCTCTAAACTTGTCCATAAGCTTGGAAATAATTAGGGGATATAGCCTAGGGGTGTTTAAACATTAAAATACATGATTTTAGGACTCAAACAAGATTTTACGGCCCAAGCACAAGCTTAGGCCGTAAACTCCTCAAAATCATGTCAAAAGTGCCCCAAAACACTCCGAAACTCATCCTAGGGCTTATTACATAATTTAGGGACTTATCCTCTTGAGTTTAGACCCTTGAAACACTCCAAAATGATTTAATGAAAGGATTTTACGGCCTAGACATGGTCAAGGCCGTAAACACCCTAATTCATGCCCAAAATTGTAGTTTTTGCCCCCCAAATGACCATAGGCTATTTCTATAAAATGCTAGAAAGGAATTAAGGGCTTAAACACAAGGAAAATGAGGGATTTCTTGGAGTTTACGGCCCAAGAATTATCTAGGCCGTAAACTCCGCAAAACCCCGTCAAAAGTTGGTTTTAATCACCCAAAATAGCATCAAACTTCATAAGAAAATTCTAGGAAGGCAATAGGGGCTTAAAACTTCACTAAACTCAAAGATTGAGAGTTTACGGCCGTAAACTCCCTTGGGAGAGTTCCTAGGCCGTAAACTCCCATAACATACCCTTAGAGGCCTCAAACCCACTCATGCCTTTGAGGAAAAGTGCTTGGAATAATTCTATGAACAAGCTAGAAGCATCAAACACCCAAGAATATGACCTTGGGAGTTTACGGCCGTAAACTCCCTTAGGTTGGGCCGTAAACTCCTTGGTTGGTCCGTGTTGTTGTTTTAAATCCATTTACACACTTGATATGTGAGTATAGCAAAGTTCCATAACTAATAGGAGACCCTTAGCACCCTTAAACGCTACCCGGGACCCCAAACACTCAACCAAAAGTGTTTTCCACTCCTATGAGTGTGTATAATTGTTTAATTAGTATATTATATGCTAATTGTATGTGAACATATGTTAAAATAGGTCCTTGTGTGTGTTCAAGTCCTTGCGTGACCCCGAACGCCCAAACGACACTTTCGTCGGACCTACTTACACCAGGTGAGTTCATACCCTTGAATGAACCTTTTTAAATGCTTTTAAATGTTTTATAGGGGGATTACAAGTTAAACATGCCAGTTATCATGTCAATCACATGTGATTGATAACCCGCATGCACAAGATTTTACCACTGTACACTGTTTTACCGAGTAGGACACTATAAATGGCTTTCAAAAAGGGTTTTTATATTGTTTAAGTTCTTACTTTTATAGCTTATCAAAGATTCATTTTCAAACCGATTTATAAAAGATTCCCAAAGATTTCTAAAGGTTTTCACCCCTATTTTATCGAAGAATACAAATGCGATTTCCCTGAGTAATAAAGTTTTCAAAGGTGTTCATGAATACTTTCAATTGTTAGTTACTGCTGCTTCGCTTATACTTATTTTATACTCCTACTCTGTAATGCTTTCGCTTATACCTGAAGTAACTTATACCTGTTGACGCTTATACTTATTCACCCTCTCACTTAGTGATATGAGTCTACTTCACTTATACTTGATACACTCTTACTTCACCTTTGGTCATCTCCACTTCGCGATGCGCTTATACTTATTCGACACTTATACTTCACTTGCGACCGCTCTTACTTCACTTATTGCCGTCTCCACTTCGCGATGCGCTTATACTTATTCGACACTTATACTTCACTTGCGACCGCTCTTACTTCACTTATTGCCGTCTCCACTTCGCGATGTGCTTATACTTATTTGACACTTATACTTCACTTGCGACCGCTCTTACTTCACTTATTGCCGTCTCCACTCATGGCTTTAAGGTAACGGTATTTCGTCGGCAATTTGCACTGTATGCTGACGTCACTTTTCAGAGTCGTACTATTTTGACCTTGCTAGCTGTATCTTTCATTTGATACTGTCTGGGGTCTATAGTCTCTGTTTGGACCTTGCTAGCTGTATCTTTCATTTGATACTGTATGGGGTCTATAGTCTCTGTTTTGACCTTGCTAGCTGTATCTTTCATTTTATACTGTCTGGGTCTGTAGTCCTTGTTTTGACCTTGCGAGATGTACTTTTCTTTTGGTATCGTCTTCGGTCTATATTCACTGTTTTAGACCTTACTACCTGTACCTTTCACCTAGTACCTTCTGGGGTTTGTGTCTCCCCTTTGTTAGACTGAACTAGGCGTATCATTTGATTGATAGCTTCCTGGAGTCTATGGTTCTTGCCTTAGTAAGCAGTCCTCACTGCTGAGGCGTATGATATTCCCTGATGTCGTTTGTTTTCCTCAATATTCAAATTTAGTATTTTGATAATGATAAGCAACTTAGGGAAAACTACTTTTTACCACTCATCACCGGCCAATCTTGGTAGAAGGCTGCTTTATTTAAAGAAAATATAGAATTTTCTGGAAAAGACTCTAATACACTGAAACCTCTTAAACTATTTCTTTATTAAGTTATTTGAATGAAATGTCACTAAATGCTTATGAACTCACCAGCATTTGTGAAAATGCTGATACTCGCTTTTCAAATAACTTGTAATCTCAGGTCAGCAATTAGACAGGTACATCACCGGAACTGCTGATGAAGATGGCTTAATACCTTGTTGTACTTATTATATTAAATGTATTACTATGATAATATGTAATGTAACCATGTAAAATTATTACTATTAATGCAATGTTTTGTTGTACTTTGATTACTATATTCATGTGTTGTGATACTTGACATGACGTCATCCACCCCAGAACGTTTCCGTCGTTCCGGTTTTGGGGTGTGACAGATTGGTATCAGAGCATTGTTTATAGTGAGCTAAGTATATCAATTCATAAAAGATATACAGCCTATAAATACAATGGGATAAAACACTCTGACCAAGAATTATACTTTAAAATATAACCATATTTTACCAAAGTATAATAACATCCAGAATCTAAACACTCGAACAAAAGTATCACATGAAGAACAATAATAAAAGTCTTCGGATGTTGAGCACTACAGTCAAACCTGGGCAGTTATGTAATCGTAAGCTGGGATAAATGTAACCTGATCAACTACATTTATCCGAGATGCGATGAACGTGTGCTCGGGAGTGATAGTGGTGTGCAACAGGTCTGAAACTTACCAACTAGGAATGCTAGAGCCAAACATAAAGTTAAAATACTATGGGAGTATTTTAGAACGCTAAAAGATCTACACAAATCCCAGAATCATAATCAGAAGATAAGACTCAATCAAGAATTAAAATACCATGGGGGTATTTTAGAATCTATAAACAACCCTGCGTGAATAACTAAAAAGATCCTTATTGATATACCTACAACTACAGAGGGTGTACTCCCAAGGCTATATATAATAAGGACCCCATAGGCTGAGAATGTGTGGTTTCGCTCTGTTTCCTTTTCCTCGTTGGGATGTGGTTCTAGAGTAGTATCACATATTCGAAGGTCCATCGGATCTAAGCTATGTATGATTTGTACACCCTATGTAATCGTAGCAGGACTCGATATGGATCATACAGTGAAATGTTAATAATCCCTTAGGATTCTTTAGACATTTCCATTCTCGCGCGAACCCTGTAGAAAACCCTACCCACTTCAGTGCTTGACAGAAGAGTTGATTCCGACCCCGAGGAGATTCATTGAGAAGATTTCCTGTTCGGAAATGAATGAACTGGGTCGAGACTATTGAATGCACCAAGTGCCCATATTCTCTTAGGGACAGTGGTGAGAGATTCGCCTAAACTTCGGAGATTCCCAGTCATCCATCATGAAGTGATGACACCCACAGTTAGAATCAGAAGGAAGGCGGAGTAGAAATTCGATATGTCCATGAGAGAAGAGAACCCTAGGAAACCACCCGAAGGAAGCCAACGCCGATTCCAGTCAAAGATACGAGGCAGACCGAGGGAGCCAGTACATGGAACCCGGGAATTGTCTTTTCCTCGTATTCGTCACGATAATTCACCCTTAAAATAATGCAGTTTAGTGAGTTAGTGGTTACACTACTCACGCTATGTGTTAGGTAAATCATTGTTTCCCGTTGCCAGATACACGATTAGGGCGGATCCCCGCATCTCTATTGAGAAAATTTTAGCTATCTGCCCTTGTGAGCCTCTCTTTCCACGATTTCGTTCCGAACCGTTCTCAATTCTCTCCAGGCCGGAGAGTGAAACCTTTCCCAGTATAAAGGTAACTTAGTAGGAACGACTCGCATCTTATGGCCTTTTTCCGATACTCATACTCTTACCTTGATTACCAGGACTACATCATAGGGATGTAGGTCGACACTCAGACAACCAGTACCCGAGGCACGGGAAAAATTTATGCCTAATACGTTCAGGACAGGAATGTCCAGGGTTAACCATCGTCTCTCATTACCTTGTATTCCTTTCCGTGTAGGAAAAACCATGCCACCGAAGAAGCGTAACCAATCCGCAAGCAAGGAAACCTGCCCTCTTATTCGATGAAGCTACGTTCCAAGCTGCAGTCTCAGCAGCCGTAGCAGCCATCATGGCTCACCAGAATGCTAACAACGCCAATGTTAGCGAGGTCCCTGTCGGGATTTCCAATCCTGGCAATGGACGGCAGCAACCCACTCTTCCACACTCAGCCACCCAAGAACCTCCACTGAACCCACTAAAGAGAAAACTCAAGATAGAGGAGGGAAGTACCTCGGCTCCAAGACCTTCCGAAGGGCAACGAGCTGAGGCAGTCGATGCCCCTGTAAATCCTTCCCTCCCGACCTCAAGAAGACCATACCTAGGAGACCTTCCCCACTGCAGCAAGTGCAGCTACCATCATCATGGTACCTGCCGGGAACTCTATTGTGCTAGGTGCCACATGCTGGGGCATACTGCTCGCGTCTGCAGAACCCCGGTTGAGTTCATTACATCAACCACCAATGTGGTGACCCGTAAAGTTTGCCACCTATGTGGTAAAATGGGATGCTTCAAGAAGGACTGCCCAAACGAAGAGAAAGACAAAGACACAGAAGGAGCCTGACACTACTGCTTAGGGAGAAACAGCAAGGAACTCGTTAAATTTTTGGTACCTCTCTCGATCCCGGATAACTAAGCTAAGAACAATAAAAGACTAATTCAAATATAAATTCTTTCCAGTAAGGCGAAAGTCGCAGCACTGTTTTAAAATTTAAAATTCATTAGGTAAAACTATAGTGGCTAAACATATACGTTACGGCTATGTATATTTAAGATGGACAGACCTAGAGTGAGCGAATGCCGCCTCATTTCCTGTTCCTCGTTTGGTTGTGGATTTAGGGCGGAGTCGCTCAGTCAACAGTCCTCCCCACCTTAAATATACATGACTGGTATATGTGAGGCGATTGTAGAAATGCCTCGCGAGAATCCATTCAAGAGAAGATACTCTATTCGGAAGCACTTAGAACTCTCTATAGTTCTGCGTCGACTCTAATCGGTCCAAGTATCCGCGGTAGTGATACATAGGACGAAACCCCGAGACGTCTAGAACTTGTGTGCCTGTTCGGCACATGACTCTATCGATCTTAATTATACATCATGTCGGAGTGTGTTAACTTCGGCGACTCTATTGATCATGGTTTGACTTCATGCAACCATGTGTACGCCCTTAGTGCTGTGCAAAAAGAACTTTCTCCGAAGCCTTGTCGGAAAATAAAGGTCCTCCCGAACCTAAACCTAACACAAATAATCAAACCTAATGCGATCCGTCAACCGTCTCTCTTATTTCACACCTCCCGAAGTACCCAGGAGAGGGTACCGTACGCTGTTGACCGACCCCTCGTAGTCAGATGAACGTCGAAGTGAAGAACACTGCAGATACTCTAGAAGACGACAACCAGCCGGAGCATACTCCGTAGATTCTCCTGAGTGACCCTTCTCACCGCACACATCAGGTTCGTGAACCCAAAGAATAGAACTCATGAGGCTGGCCACTATGACCAGGTATACCGCTGGCATCCATCAAGTATTGGCGGTTAAGCCAAGCATGAGTTCTACCATGAACCTCTTCGCAAAACACTTTCACCCCATTCGATAACATAGGAGCAGAAATCAAGAGAACTACTGCGGATTGAGCTAGAAAAGTTCCGAGTGAAGAGACCCTATATCCACTAGATTTGACTTAGATCGAGAAAACTTAGAACCTTCGGGAGAGTAGTTGTGGTAGGTGCTCGCACTACTCATGCACCTTGTCCACTCAGTTATAGACCAGTGGTGCTTATCATCCTCCACCCTCTCGCAAGGAGGAAATCGTCGTCGCCCTGTAGACGATAGACTTCATTCTCCGAAGTGAACACTAAGATACCGAGAACCACAGGGAAACCGTCGCAGCCAAGAATACTTGGTCAAGTGCGAAGGTAGTTGCGTTAAATCTCATGACCCGGATCCCGAAGAGATTATAGACTCGACACCAGCCTTGGTGTTAGTCGAGGGATTATGCAGGAGCACGCACTTTCCACACTAGAATAAACCACAGTCTTAGAGATTCCTTGGACTATTAGGTGTTCCACGAATACTATTTCGCGCAGAGATAGTAGAACCACCTCCCGAGATAGTCCAACACTCGTCTGGTGAAACCCTATCTCCCCGACCCTCAGGGTTTCCGTATCTCAAGGTTCATTAGTGCAGGTCCATGTTGCACAAGCTTGAGATAGACACTCTATAGCAAACCGATAACCTTAGTCACGCAACCCACTCGACGATCTAGAATGTCCCCGTCAACCAGTTGGCAGAAAAACCCGAAAGTGAAGACCACTTGAGATTCCTAAGAACCAACCCGAAGGACTACACTACCCGTACGAGAGAGAACGTTAGGAACTTCGGAATGGCGATCACGCCAATGATGATCTTGCCATGGAAGTACAATATGTTCTAAGTACTGAAAGGCTCTAACCTTCTGAGAGCGTAGGACCATCCGAGAATACTCATGGAGACATGGTCCAACCCTTTTCAGGGCGCTACTACCTTCGGATATGCCACAAGATTCACACCCGATCGATCCACTTCTTAGACTTGATATGTGATTTCCCGACAACACTCTTCGTGTCTCACTCATCTTGATAGAATCCATCGAGAACCCTGACTTCATAGATACACCAGTCGGAAGCCGCTAGCTACACTAGATGGAATCCGCATCCCGTATGTGAAGGTCTGTGAGAGTGACAAACACAGACTAGAGATCACTTGGGATTGTGAGGACAATCGCATAGGAAGTACCCTCTGACCTCTACTTGGCCACTCATACCTACTTCCTTGCCTAGACTTGAATTTCGGGACGAAATTCCCTCTAACGGGGGGATGATGTGACAATCCAAGTTGTCCCGTTACATTTCCCCGTTACCGTTAACGGAATATTCCACTGTATAAAAGTTTCGTTAATTAAAGGGCGTCAGTTTAATAAACATTTCCATTTGATTACCTTTAACATGCCGTTAAGTCGTGATGAAAGGAAATAAAAACACAGGACAGACATTTTCATTCAATTGGAAATTGTCAAGTTTTATTACTACGACCACTAAATCGGGTGCGACCAAAAGCCCCGTTTAACGGCAGTAACGGGTAAAATTCCACTGAGCCCCGACTGTGAAACCTATATATGGGTGAGTGGAGTCCATTGGAGACTTTTTACACTCTCTCTCTAAACTCTCTCTCTAGACCCGTTTTCGCCCCGAATTCGTAACCAAACGCTTCCAAATTGTAAGTCCGCTTACCCTAGCGTATTCTAAACGTATTGAATCATGTTTATAGCCCAAAAATCATCCAAGAAGGCATGGTATAAGGAGTTTACGGCCCAGGAACATTCTAGGGTCGTAAACCCCAAAAATGGTGCCAACCATGCCTCTAAACTTGTCCATAAGCTTGGAAATAATTAGGGGAAATAGCCTAGGGGTGTTTAAACATTAAAATGCATGATTTTAGGACTCAAACAAGAGTTTACGGCCCAAGCACAAGCTTAGGCCGTAAACTCCTCAAAATCATGTCAAAAGTGCCCCAAAACACTCCCAAACTCATCCTAGGGCTTATTACATAATTTAGGGACTTTATCCTCTTGAGTTTAGACCCTTGAAACACTCCAAAATGATTTAATGAAAGTAGTTTACGGCCTAGACATGGTCAAGGCCGTAAACACCCTAATTCATGCCCAAAATTGTAGTTTTTGCCCCCCAAATGACCATAGGCTATTTCTATAAAATGCTAGAAAGGAATTAAGGGCTTAAACATAACGAAAATGAGGGATTTCTTGGAGTTTACGGCCCAAGAATTATATAGGCCGTAAACTCCCCAAAACCCCCTCAAATGTTGGTTTTAATCACCCAAAATAGCATCAAACTTCATAAGAAAATTCTAGGAAGGCAATAGGGGCTTAAAACTTCACTAAACTCAAAGATTGAGAGTTTACGGCCGTAAACTCCCTTGGGAGAGTTCCTAGGCCGTAAACTCCCATAACATACCCTTAGAGGCCTCAAACCCACTCATGCCTTTGAGGAAAAGTGCTTGGAATAATTCTATGAACAAGCTAGAAGCATCAAACACCCAAGAATATGACCTTGGGAGTTTACGGCCGTAAACTCCCTTAGGTTGGACCGTAAACTCCTTGGTTGGTCCGTGTTGTTGTTTTAAATCCATTTACACACTTGATATGTGAGTATAGCAAAGTTCCATAACTAATAGGAGACCCTTAGCACCCTTAAACGCTACCCGGGACCCCAAACACTCAACCAAAAGTGTTTTCCACTCCTATGAGTGTGTATAATTGTTTAATTAGTATATTATATGCTAATTGTATGTGAACATATGTTAAAATAGGTCCTTGTGTGTGTTCAAGTCCTTGCGTGACCCCGAACGCCCAAACGACACTTTCGTCGGACCTACTTACACCAGGTGAGTTCATACCCTTGAATGAACCTTTTTAAATGCTTTTAAATGTTTTATAGGGGGGATTACAAGTTAAACATGCCAGTTATCATGTCAATCACATGTGATTGATAACCCGCATGCACAAGATTTTACCACTGTACACTGTTTTACCGAGTAGGACACTATAAATGGCTTTCAAAAAGGGTTTTTATATTGTTTAAGTTCTTACTTTTATAGCTTATCAAAGATTCATTTTCAAACCGATTTATAAAAGATTCCCAAAGATTTCTAAAGGTTTTCACCCCTATTTTATCGAAGAATACAAATGCGATTTCCCTGAGTAATAAACTTTTCAAAGGTGTTCATGAATACTTTCAATTGTTAGTTACTGCTGCTTCGCTTATACTTATTTTATACTCCTACTCTGTAATGCTTTCGCTTATACCTGAAGTAACTTATACCTGTTGACGCTTATACTGATTCACCCTCTCACTTAGTGATATGAGTCTACTTCACTTATACTTGATACACTCTTACTTCACCTTTGGTCATCTCCACTTCGCGATGCGCTTATACTTATTCGACACTTATACTTCACTTGCAATCGCTCTTACTTCACTTATTGCCATCTCCACTTCGCGATGCGCTTATACTTATTCGACACTTATACTTCACTTGCGACCGCTCTTACTTCACTTATTGCCGTCTCCACTTCGCGATGTGCTTATACTTATTCAACACTTATACTTCACTTGCGACCGCTCTTACTTCACTTATTGCCGTCTCCACTTCGCGATGTGCTTATACTTATTCGACACTTATACTTCACTTGCGAACGCTCTTACTTCACTTGTTAGACACTCCTACTTCACGAGAATCACTTTTACTCGACACCCCCTCAAGCATAGTTAAAGTATGTATGTGCTTGTGTAGACACATATAAATAATGGTTGAAGGACTTAGGAAGGTTTGTCCACCCTATTTCCTTTTCTTCGTTGAGATGTGGTCTGGTGGGATCGGATATCCATCCGAAGGTCGTTTGATTCATTAGTTATATACTATGTTTACAAGCTTAGACATACGGGTTATTTCAGCCAATTCAGTTAAGAGTCTCAACCTCTATTTTATACTTTCATTAGAAACCCACTATTGGGAAGTCTCTACCTCAAGTCCAACACTTTCATTAGAAACCCACTATTTGGGATGCATCTTCAGGACACGGCCTTCTCCGTCGTCTAGTTGGTAACCAGAGTCTCCTGTAGAGAGAGCGGACATTGTGTGTATAGATCTATACGGGGTTGACACCCTCGCACCCTGACTGCTAGCTACAGTCCACGGCTCACCAAGCCAAGGGGTGACAAATGTCACATTATATAGATGCTTGTAGGGCGTCTGGAACTCTAGTCAGTATGGTTACGAGTATCCTGGGTTACCTTATAATTCATGGCTTTAAGGTAACGGTATTTCGTCAGCAATTTGCACTGTATGCTGACGTCACTTTTCAGAGTCGTACTGTTTTGACCTTGCTAGCTGTATCTTTCATTTGATACTGTCTGGGGTCTATAGTCTCTGTTTGGACCTTGCTAGCTGTATCTTTCATTTGATACTGTCTGGGGTCTATAGTCTCTGTTTTGACCTTGCTAGTTGTATCTTTCATTTTATACTGTCTGGGGTCTGTAGTCCTTGTTTTGACCTTGCGAGATGTACTTTTCTTTTGGTATCGTCTTCAGTCTATATTCACTGTTTTAGACCTTACTACCTGTACCTTTCATCTAGTACCTTCTGGGGTGTGTGTCTCCCCTTTGTTAGACTGAACCAGGCGTATCATTTGATTGATACCTTCTTGGAGTCTATGGTTCTTGCCTTAGTAAGCAGTCCTCACTGCTGAGGCGTATGATATTCCCTGATGTCGTTTGTTTTCCTCAATATTCAAATTTAGTATTTTGATAATGATAAGCAGCTTAGGGAAAACTTCTTTTTACCACTCATCACCGACCAATCTTGGTAGAAGGCTGCTTTATTTAAAGAAAATATAGGATTTTCTGGAAAAGACTCTAATACACTGAAACCTCTTAAACTATTTCTTTATTAAGTTATTTGAATGAAATGTCACTAAATGCTTATGAACTCACCAGCATTTGTGAAAATGCTGATACTCGCTTTTCAAATAACTTGTAATCTCAGGTCAGCAATTAGACAGGTACATCACCGAAACTGCTGATGAAGATGGCTTAATACCTTGCTGTACTTATTATATTAAATGTATTACTGTGATAATATGTAATGTAACCATGTAAAATTATTACTATTAATGCAATGTTTTGTTGTACTTTGATTACTATATTCATGTGTTGTGATACTTGACATGACGTCATCCACCCCAGAACGTTTCCGCCGTTCCGGTTTTGGGGTGTGACATTTAAGTCTTGGATTAAAAGCATGTACAATAGAGAAACCTAGATCTAAGCTTTATGGTTTGCATGAGCACATAGGATGTCTTTTGGCTAAAACCCATCAAAAATAGTTGGAAATACATATAAAATTATTAATTATATATAAAATTGTCGTCTTAAGTCTCGCCTTACAAACGATATGGCTCGCAAAGGCTCGTAAAAACTTGAGGCTTAACGTTGCCCTCAAGTCACGTCTTACGTTATTTATGACCTTATTTAAAACCTAGGGAAAATGATATAAAATCCCTTAAGTTTTCGAAAAATATTTGGTTTTACAACTTGATGACTTTTAGGTTCACTAAAACGGAAACTTTTGGTAAAATTTTGCTTTATTGCTCACTATTTTGCTTACTTATAAAGTGTGAAATAAAAGAAAGTATGAAGGAGTAAGGTTTTGAACACACAACCTTCTACAACCTATCGAAACACCTTACCACTAGGTTAAGACATCATTTATTTACTCGGTGTAGAATCTTACATCTATTGTGTGATAGTGATATTATTCTTATTTATTTCATTATTATATTGATTATTATTATTATTTTAATTATTATTATTATTATTATTATTATTATTATTATTATTATTATTATTATTATTATTATTATACATATATTTTGAAATATATAAAATATGTTTTTTGATGAATAAAATATGTTATTTATGTATAAAATATGTTTTTGATGTATAAACATGTTTTTAAATGTATAATATATGTTTTTTTTGATGTAAAATACCTATTTAAATATATAAATACAATATTTATATATATATATATATATATATATATATATATATATATATATATATATATACATTTTAAAGGTATTTATACGGTTTATATATGTGGTTTATATAATATAAATCATATTAATAGATATTTCTCTTATATATATATATATATATATATATATATATATATATATATATATATATATATATATATATATATATATAAGTTCTCGGGTTCTCGGGAATATATAAGTTCTCAAATGATTCTTCCTATATATATATATATATATATATATATATATATATATATATATATATATATATATATATATATATATATATATATATATATATATATATATATATATATATATATATATATATATATATATGTATGTATTTATGAAGAATCATTTGATAACTTATATATTCCTGAGAACCCGAGAACTAAATAAGGACCATTAGATCATCGGGTTCTCGGGAATATATAAGTTCTCAAATGATTCTTCCTATATATATATATATATATATATAATATATATATATATATATATATGTATTTATGTATATATATATATATATACATACATATATATATATATATATATATATATATATATATATATATATATATATATATATATATGAAGAATCATTTGATAACTTATATATTCCTGAGAACCCGAGAACTAAATAAGGACCATTAGATCATAATAATAAAATGCTGAGATGTTTTATGGCAATTTTGTATATAATTAAAAAAATGACGCGGGGTATACGATTGAGATAAATCACTGGGCATTTTAGGGATAAGATAATTCATATCCCCCTGATACCTATCTCTCAAACCCACGATCTTCCTCCTCCCCTAACGATGTTCTTCTTTGATGCTCTCTCCAAATAGCGATGCTTGGTTTTGGGGGAAACAATCGATGTTCATTCCAGATTCATAGATGAATCTCATCTCTAAATGGCTTTGAAGTGTATTGACTCGATTTAGAGAGACTTTATGCAAAAGACGCCGTCGTCCACGATCTGGAGGATGCTCGAGAAGAAGATCCATGCGATTCAAGCGCACATCGAACGAGAGAATCAACAAAGAGTTTGGATTCAGCAGTTTCAAACCTTCAATCGTTTCGGTATTTCATGAATCAAGTAATCCATTGAAAAATACATCTTATCCTCTTCTATTTTCCATAGTATAGCGACATGATGTGTTTAACCTTTCATCATATGAAAAATTATATAATGGCCTGTCACAGAATCGAATGAGGAGCATTGGAAAACAAGATTACTAAATCAAACTCCACCTCCACCTCCATCAGAGAAAAGGAATTAGATGCTATACTTTCATTTTCTTCCATCATATGAACATCACATGAAATTTGAATCATTAAAATCATTATTGATTCCTTGTTTTTTGTAGAAAGTGCGATGTTACTGTTATTGTAATCATAAATTATTCAAAAATGAAGTATAAGATGAGTACCAATGGAAATCACTGAATTTTGTTACATTTTGATTCTAATCAAGTTTTTTATTCATCATTCTCGTTGTTTCATTGATCCGTGCACACAACCTGTTTGATAAAGTGTCACAGTTTTACTTCATTTAAGTTGTTGTCCCTTTAAGAGATATATAATGTAATCCATTGTTTTGGAAGGTGTAACCCCTAAGATATTATGTTACAACCTAGATGAGATCCTCCAACAGTGGGTAATGATGCCCTCTCCCTCTTTTCTTGCAAACGAGCTTTCTGCACTCCTTTTTTTCTTCACTCTTAATATAGTTGTTGGTGGCATTACATACAAATCATATGTCAGGTAGATATTTTACATATCTCACATGGTTTACTTTCATTTAGTATTTGGAAGAATTACTTTCTGAAAAGAGATTTTGTTTGCTTATCATATGTGACATGTTAGCCAAAAATTTGGGGAGATAGCTTTTTGTACAATCATTTCAAATGAACCAAGTAAAGGGTTATGGTACAAGACTGATGAATCATCTAAAGCAGCATGCTCGAGATATTGATGGGCTTACTCATTTTCTCACATATATAGACAACAATGTGGTTGGTTATTTTAATAAACAAGTTAAGCGTCTTTTACCTGTTTTCTCATCATTTAGTGTTACTAATTAAAAGTTAAAACACCTTCTTATCCATTTGTAATCCACTATTTTTTTAAATATACTTTTTTTGTTAGGTGTATCGAAATTGAGACCCACAGTGAAGAGGATCTTGGGGATCAGTATACTTGACAACAATGGTCTGAATCTTGTATTGGTATTTTTAACTTCAGTTCTTACCTCTTTTATATGCTTATACATATTCTGAATGTACAATTTTGCCCTTTAGTATGCCAAATATTGCCATAATTCCATTATTCATGTTGCACCCTTCATCATTCACATATCATGTTAATTTTTGCAACTCGGTTATGATTTTTATGAGTTTATGTTTGTTATGTACAAATGGAAAATGAAAATAACATGATACTCAAGTCTGATAATTGAAAAAAAAAACCTATTTCATCACCGAATAAATATTTTCACTAGATTTATTTTGTAAAATTTAGAAACCGAGATGTTTAATAGATTGTTTGATTTATTAAGTTAAAAGAATGAATCGATTTTTTGATTCATTGATCAGTGCACACAACCTGTTTGACTAGATCTAGCTACAACAAGAAGTGCAAGGATAAAGAATGCCAAGCTCAATATATTAAACCAAACCCAGGTAAAAGAAACCTTTTACTACAGTTTTTTGGAAACTTATGAACCCGACCTATGAGAATTTAATAATTTATATTATGATATTTGGGTGGATATCTCCATATGTGATTTGTTATAATAATTTAGTAATTAACTGGAAGCAAGACTATAAATATGTAGTGATTTACATGTAAATCACTAGTGAATCACATATGAATTACATGTGATTCACATGTAAATCACAGATAATTCACATATGAATCACATGTGATTCACATGTAAATCACATGTAATTCACATATGAATCACATGTGATTCACATGTAAATGATGAGTGAAACGCATATGAATTAAATGTAAATGACATATGAATTACATGTGATTCACATGTAAATCACTTGAGATTCACATGTAAATCACAAGTGAAAATTATTTGAGTTAATGAACTTTATTATCTTCAATGACACTAGCCTCATACTTTCTATTTATTTACTTTACAAGTTCACATGTGAATCACATTTGATTCACATGTAATTCACGTGTGATTCACATATAAATCACATATGATGTTATATGTAAATGTGATTCATATGTGAATCGCATGTTATTCATATGTTAAACACATTAAAATCACATATATATTTTTGTGAGTGCTTTCGCATCAATTTTTTTTTTTAATTTTCTGGTAGATTTGGAAGAAATTGTGATGAATATTGAAGAGGTGAAAAATGATAAATTGAAGAAAATAAGGAAATATTGACACGAAGACATGAAAACGCTTTGAAATTTGTAGTATTTTTTATTTTTTATATTTTACTTTCTATCGAATAAAATACTTGTACTATTATGTTTATACATTAATTAATAAATATGAGATTTGTTGTGATTTACTTACGAATATTATAGTATAAGAAATGTATATATGTGCATTTCAAAAAATATGCACATATGCACATAAAAATTTACTTTTTTTTAAAAAAAAAATGCATTTTTTAAAAAAAAAAAATTGTACTTTTTTTTTAAATACAACTTTTTCTGAAAAAAAAATGTAACTTTCTTTAAAAAAACTTATAGTTTTTTTTTTTTTGAAAAAATTGCAGTTTTTTTTATTTAAAATTGCATTTTTTTTAAACAAAATTACAGTTTTTTTTTTGAAAAAAATGCATTTTCGTTAAAAAAAAATTACAGTTTTTTTGAAAAAATAGCATTTTTTTTAAAAGTACATTTTTTTAATATTCTTTCAACAATTCATGTTTTCTATAAAAAAAATTAAAAAATATGCATTTAAAAGAAAACAAAAATTACTATTTTAAAAAAAAATATGAAAAATTGATTTATGATGTAATTTTTTAGGCATTTATATTAATATGTTAAATAACACAAAAAAATTAAACATTAAATGAGATTGGTAAGATGACGATCATGTCCCTAATGAATTACTTTTGATCCAACGCTCCACTTTTAGTTCTCGGGTTCTCTAGAAGTTCTCAACCGATCTCAATATATATATATATATATATATATATATATATATATATATATATATAAAAATAGGGAAAAGTGAATATGTGGCTGTCATGTATGTAATATTAGGTATAGAACCATCAAAATTGACTTTATTTTGATTAAAAAACACAATTTTTTTCATTGTTATCTTCTTCCTATTGCTTTTGAGCTCATATTATTTCTGGTTTAGTAATTTATCCGCAACATCTATGTATTTCGAATGTGTTGTTTATATTAGACATATAGTAGGCTTCATAACATTCTTTGACACCTACAATATGTACACTTACATGGTTCTTTTTGATGTGTTATGGGAAGAAGTATATTAAGTTTTTAATGAACAATTTCAAACTTTCACTACAGTTTTTTCTATTAACTTTGAATATGATGGCTTATAGGTAGTTCATAATATATTCTTATACATGGTCTGTGGTGCAAAATTAAATATTTAAAACTCCAAAAAAAATATGTACAAATCCTATCATCTAGTCTAATAGAGGATACAAGAAAGATGGTGGGGAGATTTGATTGTATTTATTTAAAACTATTTAGTTTTTGATGGTTCTATACCTAATATTAGGTACATAACAGCCACATATTCGCTAAACCTATATATATATATATATATATATATATATATATATATATATATATATATATATATATATATATATATATATATATATATATATATCAAATAATATTAAGTTAAACCTATTAAATAAAAATATATACAATTTAATACATATTAATTACAAATACATACAACTTCTTAATGAATTAATAAATTTTTAAATCCATAAATATGCTTTTAAAAATATATGTATGTTTTCAAATATATAAATATATATTCAAATATATAAATATATTCTAAAGCTAAAAAATACATGTTTAAAATTTTTTTATTCAGTTTATATGGGTGGTTTAAACAATATAAACCATATTAATTGGTACTTTCACAATTATATGTATATTATATTCTTTTATATGTAATAAATAAACTTTTATACAAGTTAAATAGAAATAAATACATATTAAGTACATATAAATATAATTATTTATATATGTAAATACATATTTAAAATACTCCCTCTGTCCCAAAATTATTGTCCATATTTTACTTTTTAAGTCTTTTTTGTTCAACTTCGACCTCACATAATTTACTTTTTGTTATATAATTTTTTATGCAAGATATATGAATATATTGTTTTTTAAATATATTTTCATTGTTATAAGTTTCATCAAAAATTATATAACACAAATAAAATTATTTATGGTCAAAGTTGACATGGATAGACTTCAAAAGTCAAATGTGGACAATAATTTTAGGACGGGGGGAGTATATAAATATCATTTAAATGTATTAATACCTTTAAAATATATTTATGCATTTAAATACGTATTTTTTAATTTTAAAAAGTATTTGTATGTTTAAAAATATATGTATACATTCAAAAAATATATATAACAAGAATAAATAATAATAATAATAATAATAATAATAATAATAATAATCAATGTTGTAATTAATTATAATAATAATAATCTGTGTTAGTTGTTATATATAAATTGTCAGGAAAAAAAACTCACAAATAGCGACGCAACCTAGTGGTTTAGTGTTGGCTTGTATTTACGGAAGGCGAGAGTTTGAGTCTCACCGACTCCATTTGTTCATATTAATTCTAATTTTTAATGAAGTGGTGAGTGATCGCCACGTCAGCCCACCAATGTAATTTACTGCTGACCTAGAAGCTTGTTCAAGGGCTCAAACGTAAAATTTACTGCTGACCTAGAAGCTTGTTCAAGGGCTCAAACGTAAAATTTAAACTAAATTTCCGGCTTTAATGAACCTAAAAGTCATCAAATAGTGAAACCAAACATTTCTTGAAAACTTAAGGGCTTTTATGACATCAGCCCTCAAACATAAATGTATTTATGTTTTCCAAAAAAACGTTTTTCCAATTTATTATATTTTTATAGGTTAACTTCAAATACATAAGTTTTACTTTTAGAAAAAAAAAACACTAAAAAGTTTTTTTTATTTTTTTATTTTTTTTTATATTTCCAAAAGAGAAAATGACTTATAAGGATAAGAATGTTAAAAAAAACATTTAAAAAAACAGTAGAATTTTGACTGTTTAAAAAACACCATTCAACTAAGGTCATCTCCAATGGATTAAACTCATGGAGAGTTGTATGGATTGCCAACTAGGAAAGAGAATATACACATTCACTTTAATTCTTAAAAATTTAATAAATTTTCAATTACAACTCCATTCCACCGTTCAATGGACATTCAACTCCACACTCTCTCTCCTTTATATTATATTCACATTTATTCGATTAAACTCTCATACAACTCCCATTGTGGATGGTCTAAAACCATTCTAATAAAAACACCAACCAAGTTTACCTTTTGTTCGCATCCAACCTAATGGTTACCAACGACTGTGGGTTATAAGATGACTAAGACTAAAAATTGATGAGTTGGCCTTTCATTTAATGACATGAGATAGGGTGGGTGACATGACATTTGTATTTTTCCTTCTTTTAAATTGGATTAGGGCTATTAGGAAAGTAATACAATTTTTTTCTTCTCCCGCGTTTCTTTTGCTGGTTCATCTTCTTCTTCTTCTTCGGGTCCTGTGATTGCTTCATCTTCTAGTAAATACATAATATCAACCTCGAGGTCAAATTTTTCAAAGACGTGGAAGGTTTTTGATGATGCTTACCCTTGTGGTTGTGGGTTCCCATCGTGTATTTGGAAATGGTTTAATGAAGATGAAGTTTCCCTAAACATGAATAAGGTAGATGAAGCAGAAGTAGATTCCATTGAAGTGAGGATATCAATTTTGGAAAATGAATTCATTGAGCACAAAAGGAAGGAGAATAAGGAATCTATGAGTTTACAAAGGAATTGGCAAAAATGAGTAGGGATTAGGGATTTAGAAATGTTTGATAATCATGCTTGCAATTTCGTTTGTAGTGAAATTAATGATTCAGAATATATATATATATATATATATATATATATATATATATATATATATATATATATATATAGGTAAGGGTTATATGGAAAATAAACAATTAGGGCAACACATGTTGAAACCAATAAAAGCATGACAACACATCATTTTGGAATAACTACATAAATAACTTCCATAATAGATTGCTTATGAATAAAGAAATGGACACGTGTCACTTGATCATTGGTTCCAGCATATGTTGTCCTAATTGTCCATTTTCCATTGAACCTAACCCTATATATATATATATATATATATATATATATATATATATATATATATATATATATATATATATATATACATATATATATATATATGTGTGTGTGTGTGTGTGTAAGCTTATGCAATGTACTTTTTTTAGTATGTATGGTAAGTTGTAGTATGACTTTGACTTTAACAATGTTTTAATGAAATAACAATGTAATCAATTGTGGTTAATTATTCGGCGTACAAATTTTTTTATTTTTTTGATAAAAATAGTTTGCTTAAACACGTTGTTGCTTGTGTATATCAACATGTATGGGTAAGAGTCAAAGGGTAATTTGGTTACAGTTAAAGGAAACAATTTGTTGTTTGAGTACAATGGTTGTTTTGGAAAAGATCACACATTTAGATACTTCTTGAGTATTCATTGTTAAAAGATCTCACATTTAAACCAGAATCAAAACAGATGGGCTGCAAAATTCAGTTTTAACCGGTAAAGGGGTTGTTTTGGATTGTTTAGTGTGCAACTGGCTATTTTGGCTTGGTTTAGTCATTTTGGAGGGTTTAGTTATTTTGACTATGTATAGAATCAAAGAATATTTGAATCCACTTTTTTTTTGTGACACTAATATAATATTTGAGTGAACATAAAAATGTTAGGTTCGGTTGACTAAAGGAAGAAATCAGAATATGATAATTCAAGTACTTTGTGAATGCCAATTTTTAAATACCAAACAACAAAACCCTCCCCCACTTTGACAAATTAGCAATCATTTTGAACCGCAATTAACAATTATTCTTAACCTAAATTAGCAATCCCTTTTTATCCGGAGTTAGCAATCCAGTTTTAACTAGAATTAGCAATCCTTTTTTAACTAGATTTAGCAATCAACTTTTAACCGGAATTAGCAATCCACTTTTAACTGGAATTAGCAATCCACTTTTATTAGGAATTAGCAACCCACTTTTAACAGGAATTAGAAATCCCTTTTTAACCGGAATTAGCAATTCACTTTTAACCGCAATTAGCGATCCCTTTTAAACCGGAATCAACAATCCACTTTAAAACGGAATTAGCAAAGTACTTTTAACCAGAATAGCAATCCCTTTTTAACCAGAATTAGCAATCCACTTTTAACCGGAATTAACAATCCACTTTTAATCGGACATAGCAATCCCTTTTTAACCAAAATTAGCAATCCACTTTTAACCAGAATTAGCAATCACTTTTGGTTATCTAGTGCATAGAATTTTGTTATGAACTCACTAAATTGCTAACAGGAACACAGGAATGACAATTAGAAATCAACTCGAATTTAACTTGATATTACTCAATCTTCATAACAAAACAAGGACAATGAAGAACAAATGAAAAACCAATAAAGAATAGGATATATATATATATATATATATATATATATATATGTATCTATATATATATATATATATATATACACACACACATACATATATATATATATATATATATATATTGCAACGCCCCGATTCTCAGGTATTGATTTATGTATGAATCTTTTTGGGTTTTAGGTCTACTCGACGAGTTGGCTGCCCTACTCGTTGAGTAGTAGCGGGTTGGTCCGCATGTTTTAGTGATCTACTCGCCGAGTCCAAGAGCGGACTCGACGAGTAGGAGCTGGCAGATGAAACCCTAGATTTTGGGGCATTTCACCCTATTTAAAGGATCATTGGCCTCCCCCAGCCTCCCCTTTACTGCTTCTTGTCCCTCCCAAACCCTAAATCGAGTGTGTGTTCTTTTGGTGTGTCCAAGCTTGGAGGAGAAATTTTGGAGGAGGAAACACTTGGGGAGAACAAGGAAATCAAGGTTGGGAACTCGTGGGGAGCTTAGAGATTCATCAGTTGTAACTCTCTGGAAGGAGTTAAGCTGCTTCCTTGGCTCATCTCTCTTTTAAACTCTTTTGGATGGGTTTTATGAAAGGCTTCTTATGTTTGAGCTAAGATCTAAAGTTGTAACTTCAGATATAGACTCCCTTTGGCCTCTAGATCCATAAAGTTATCAGCCTTGCCTAGTATGAGCCTTCCCTCAAGTGTGAGACTTCATTGCAAGCTTAGTTTTGTCATTTAAGGGCCTTAAAGCTTTGCATGCACATAAAGTTTGCAACGTTACGTGATAATCAGGCCTTGGAAGGTTGGATATGTATTGTAGAGTCTTTGCATGGCTTAAAAAGCATCTGTATGGATAAAGGTTTGTAGGGACTCGGCGAGTCGCATAGTCGACTCGGCTAGTCGTATGAAGATGGTCATGAACTCGACGAGTAGGATGAACAACTCGGTGAGTCCATTGAAGATTTCTGGTCATTACGAGTTTGTAGTGATGCCTTTCGGATTGACGAATCCACTTGCTATGTTCATGGATCTAATGAACAGAGTGTGTCATCCATTCCTGGACAAATTCGTCATAGTCTTCATTGACAACATCCTTATTTACTCAAGAAGTGAAGAGGAGCATGGGCAACATCTTCGGCAAGTATTGCAAACTCTGAGAACAGAGAAACTTTATGCGAAGTTCTCAAAATGTAAATTTTGGATAAGGAAGGTAGATTTCCTGAGCCACATGGTCAACCAAGAGGGAATACATGTGGACCGTTCCAAAATCAAGGCAACTGAGAACTGCTCAGCACCTAAAACACCTACAGAAATTCAACAATTCTTAGGTCTTGCTGGCTACTATCACAGATTTATCCAGAATTTCTCTCGAGTTGCTAAACCGCTAACCACCCTGACAAAAAAGGGTGTAACTTTTAGTTGGGGAGGGAAACAAGAAACAACATTCCAAACGCTGAAGCGATCCCTATGTAGTGCACCAATTTTGTTACTTACTAAAGGGACAGAGGACTTCGTTGTGTACTGTGATGCTTCAAATCAAGGGCTTGGATCTGTTCTTATGCAAAGAGGAAAGGTTATATCCTACGCCTTAAGACAGCTAAAGACACATGAGGTGATCTATACAACACATGACCTTGAGCTGGGAGCAATGGTATTTTCTCTGAAGATATGGAGACATTACTTATATGGCACGAAATGCACAATATTCACGGACCATAAGAGTCTACAACATATCTTTGACCAGAAGGAGATGAGCATGAGACAACGACGGGGGGTAGAGCTACTAAACGATTAAGAATGTGAGATTTGTTATCACCCTAGTAAAGCCAATGTAGTAGCTGACGCCCCTAGCAAAAAAGAATACTCAGGGCGCCGAGTAAAGTCGTTGACCATGACAATCCATTTAGATCTGTCCAGACAGATCAAAGAGGCTCAACTTGAGGCCTTGAAAACCAAAAACTTGGCAGGTGAATCCCTGAGAGGAATGGATAAGAACTTTGAAATCAGGGATGATGGAGTCTATTGTTTCATGAACCGGATCTGGACGCCAAAGTTCGGTGGTTATGGAGACGTGATTATAAATGAAGCACACAAAACCTGATACTCTATTCATCCAGGTTCAGACAAGATGTATCTGGACCTCAAGAAACTGTACTGGTGGCCTAACATGAAGGCCGAAATCGCTACCTTTGTGGGAAGTGCCTTACTTGTGCCAAAGTCAAGGTAGAGTACCAAAAACCTTCAGGTTTATTGCAACAACCAGAAATCCCTGAATGGAAGTGGGAGCGGATTACAATGGATTTCATAACTAAGTTACCCAATACAGCGGGTGGTTATGATACTATTTGGGTAATCGTCGACATATTAACCAAATCCGCACACCTCTTGCCGATAAAACAAACGGACAAGATGGAGAAACTAACAAGAACTTACCTCAAAGAGATTGTTAGACTGCATGGTGTGCCTATATCTATTATTTTTGACCAAGATAGCAAATTCACCTCTTGTTTCTGGAAGTCTTTACAAAGCTCTCTGGGAACTAGGTTGGACATGAGTACAGCCTACCATCCACAAACTGACAGACTAAGTGAGAGGACGATTCAAACTCTAGAAGATATGTTGCGAGCTTATGTGATAGAATTTGGAAAGGCATGGGACACTCATTTACCCCTTGTCGAATTCTCTTACAACAACAATTATCACACTAGCATAAAGCCTGCTCCTTCGAAGCCCTCTATGGCTGCAAGTGAAGATCACTTATGTGTTGGGCTGAAGTGGGTGACACGTAGCTAGCTAGAGGTCAAATTCCTAACAGTACGCTCCCTGGTCAGGAAATCATTCACGAAACTACGGAGAAAATGGTACAAATTCGGGAGCGACTTAAAGCTTCCAGGGATAGACAGAAAAGCTACGCTCACAAAAGAAGAAAACCTTTGGAATTCCAGGTTGGTGATCGCGTCTTGTTGAAGGTCTCACCCTGGAAGGGCATCATACGCTTCAGAAAGCATGGAAAGCTGAACCCAAGGTACATAGGACCATTCGAGATTCTTGCTAGAATCAGTCTAGTAGCTTACAAACTCCAACTACCCCAATAACTAAGTAACATACATCCTACCTTCCATGTCTCTAATTTGAAAAAGTGCTTATCCGACGAGACTCTCGTGATTCCACTCGATGAGCTCGAGGTTAACGAGAATCTAAACTTCTTGGAAGAACCTGTACAAATCTTAGACAGGGAAGTAAAGAGAGCCAAAAAAAACCATATCCTGATAGTGAAGATTCGCTGGAATGCAAAACCGGGACCGAAATTCACTTGGGAGCGAGAGGATCAAATGCAACAGAAGTATCCACATCTTTTTCCCTAGTCTTTCTGTATATCTTAAATCCAAATTTTGGGACGAAATTCTCACTAACCGGGGGGGGGGGGGGGGGATAATGTAACATCCTGTTATTTTCTTGTAGAAAGTCAAATATGGTCAAACGAAAGTCAACTAAAATTTTATTCTATATTTTATAATATAGAGTAATGTATTTTATGGGTTTAATTATAATATTCAAAGTATTGTTGTGTTAAAAACTATGGATTGAAATCCAAGAAGTCTCACATGCCTTTTCTTCTTTTCCTTCGAACTGTACACCAACCTCGGACCGGGAACACTTCAGCAGTAAATGAGGCCGCAAACGACTTTGGGCCGTGTATACCTTCGGACCGCAAACGAGGTTCACGACCGTGAACCGTCGTATATATATATATATATATATATATATATATATATATATATATATATATACACTTCATTTTCCCTTCATTTCTCACAGCTTCCAGCCAAGAACTCTCAAACTCTCTCAAGTATCATCAAGGGAAACCTTCCTTTCTCTTCAAAAACGTAAGTGATTCATCCCGATTTGCTAGTTAATCTTCTTATTCAAGTGAAACCCTTTGATTTCATCCATGAATTCAACACTTTTTGTTTAGATCTTCAAATCTTCATCTTTTTCACCAAGAACACCTGTAACGCCCCGTTCTAAAAGTAATTATTTATGGATCCCGGAGATCAAGAGTAAGGGTGTTTCAGTCTTTTATGGGCAATGGGTTTTATTCGAGAAGGTTTCGGGTCGGGGTGTGTTGCTAGAAGCGTAGAGCTTCTCTCCACCTTTTCGTGGATATAAAGTCCGTTGGAAACGGACTTAGAGTAAAGGAGTTATGACACTTTGAAGATATTGACACTTATGGAACTTAATGGAAAAAATTGTCAAGGAAAGGCCACACATGCGTTTGGGACACGCGTGGGTACGCCCAACGTAGGTTGGGTTACACCCAGTGTAATGGAGTAAATGAACGCGGGGTCCCTCGACATATGCCCAACATACGTCTATCATCCAGAAACCCTAATATTTCGGGTGTAGAGGCTATTTAAACAACTTTAAGAGCTCATAACCCTCCCAAACCCTAGCCTCCACTGTTTAGCACCGTTTTCCCCAAACCGTAGCCAACTTCTTGAGTGTGTGAGCTTTTGAAGTGAATTTGGAGTGTTTTGAGAAGAAGGTGTTGCATCTAGTGAGTAGAGGAAGAAGGACAACGTGTAGATCTGAAGTTTTCATGTGGTTCAAGAGCTCCTAAAGGTATAAAGCTTCTTGCTTGACATCTATTTTGTGTAGATCTAAGTATGGTGAAGTTTTTACACCATTCATGTCCCAAAACCCCCCATTATGATGCATGATGTGTTTTGGTTAAGATGAGGTGTCCTTTCAGACCATTGGAGAGGTCTTGAGTAAGAAAAATGAAGTCCCAATGGCTTTGTTTGTCCCATGTAAGAAGTAGGAAGGTCTTAATGGGTTAAGACCTTGAGTTAAGAGCTTTATGGACGTCCAAAAGGATAAAGATTGAGACTTTATGAGTCCTAGGCCCTTTTTGTCACTCGATCTAGCATATGGGCCTAAGTGCTTAAGCCATTAAGCACATGGAAGGATCTTTGGTACAGACGAGCGTATGCCCCGGATGCCAGAGGAGTACGCCCAGCGTACGCGCTCTATTGGGTTTTCAATTTTGGGCCTTGACTAATTGGGTTGTTTATGGGCTAGCTGGGCTTGAGCCGTGACTGAACAATATGGATGGAATAAATTGGACCCAATAATTATTATGGACCTTGGATCTAGGCCCGTTTGGAAAGGTGGGCCCAATTTAGTAAATTGGGCCAATATTGGGCTTTGCATGAGGATTTGATTTTGACTCTTGGCCCAATAAGAGGATAATGGACTTATCGAGTGTTGTGGGCACTTGGCCTAGAAAGTCATGACAGATTCTTATGTGCTGATTTGCATGTAATAGTTGGGATTTCCAGTGAGTCAGCAGTCAGAGATTTGCAGGATCTCGGCAGTTGCAAGGGGAGTTATCCTCACTGTACTCAAGGGTCTAAGGCACCAAGGCCGGCCCTTTGAATTGTTGTTTAGAGCTTGTTATGTTATGTGATGATATGCTTTCTAGTATCATGGTAGATAGGATAGTGATATGAGGATATGCCTTGATAGCTTAGTATCCTAGAGAAATGGATAGTTGTGTGATGGCTAGTTCTGTTGGATGAGCGCTCTGGTAGTTGCGTAGTGATTATTTATAGACCCGTAGTTGGTCTTGCCTTATGTATGCTGGTAGGAGGTTACCTACGGGTTATGAATGTTGAGTAGTAGCAGAGGGTTTTCCATCCCGGTAGGATGATAGGGCCCTAGTATGTTGGTTATGTAGAGTATACTGTGGTTGCCTGTTAGGTGTGCATGTTTACTAGTGTGGGGCATTCCAACCCGATGGTTGTGGGCCAGGAGTATTCCATCCCGGTAGGATGATTGGACTCATAGTAGGTTGGCATTCCAACCCGATGGTTGTGGGCCTGGGGTATTCCATCTTGCTAGATTATTGGACCCATAGTAGTAGCAGTTATTGTATGTATAGGTAGTGGGGCATTCCAACCCAATGGTTGTGGGCCAGGAGTATTCCATCCCGGTAGGATGATTGGATTCATAGTAGGTTGGCATTCCAACCCGATGGTTGAGGGGTCTGGGGTATTCCATCTTGTGAGATGATTGGACCCATATTAGTTATTGTTGTACATATAGGTGTTTGGGCATTCCAACCCGATGGTTGTGGGCCAAGAGTATTCCATCCCAGTAGGATGAGTGGGCTCGTGTTATGTAGGCATTCCAACCCGATGGTTGAGGGCCAGGGGTATTCCAACCAGAAGGTTGATTGGACCCGTAGTATATTGTTCTTTGTTGTATGCGTATGTTTATGTGTGTATGGGTACTTTGGGGGAACTTACTAAGCTTTCGGGCTTACAGTTGTGGTTTATTGTTTCAGGTGCTTCAGGAGATCGTGGCAAGGTGAAGGCGTGATAGTACCGCTCCGCATGTCTTATGATTTATGTGATATGGTTCTGGGGGATACTCTGATGTTTAAACTATTTTGAAAACAAGATGTATGAATGTAATGGTTTTTGAATGAAATAAAATGTTTTAAATTGGTTGAAATTTTGGGTCGTTACAAGTTGGTATCAAAGCCTTGGTTTGAGTGAATTGGAGGAACAATCGTGTGAATCCAGTCTCAAATCAAGGAGAGCTTTTCAAAAATGGTTTTCAAAAGGTTTTCGAAATAAGTAGAGGAGGATGTAGAGGGTACGATCAGCCGGAGCCAGTAAGTTACCCCAAAATACCATACAAGTCATTTGTTTTTGAGATATGTTAGAACAGCATGCTAGTACTAGGCTAGGGATCTTCAGGAATTGCATGATAGAATTGCCTTATTTGTAATGCCTGCTAACATAGGGTTTTCTTGTTATGAGATATTCAGTATTCCTCTAGAGGTGAGGATTGAGTGCTTGCTATGTGTGTTTGTGCTTAGGGCGTTGTGGTGATACTTGAGACAAATATGGGTAGGTGTGGAAGGTAGTATGGGCTCGTACTACTGAAAGCACAGGACCCATACGCATGTGAAGGAAGTCACAACCCCTAGGTTGTTGGTTAGAGGTTAGTTCGCGGCAGTTATGCGAATTATCTGAGGATTATGTTGGTGTTTATCAGTATGGAATATACGAGACGTTTCGAGGCAGGATCTAGTTCGGGATCGAGATCATGAGAGGGTGGTCAGGATGGTCCAATACCACCCGAATTCATTGGTCTGATGAGTACGGATGAGTTGGATGCTAGGATTCGTGATATCCTGCATGATGAGGTTGCTGCTATGTTCCGGGCTGAGTTGACGGAACTGTTTGGGTCGATCAAGACCGCCATGGTTGAGTATTTCGATGAGCAGTATTCAACTCTTGCAGAGACAGCGGCCACGGCAGCCGCAACGGCAGGGGGAGGAGCCAGTCAGGGCTTTCAGTATCGGGATTTCGACAATACGAAGCCCCTACTTTTGAAGGAGTTCAGGAGCCGATCGTTGCTATGAGATGGTTGTCAGACGTGGAGGGTTGTTTCTTCACGTGTTCATGCCCTGCAGATCAGAGGGTGAGGTGTGTTCTGAACCTTTTGAGGCTCGGGGCGAAGGATTGGTGGAGGTTGACTATGGGATCTTATTCTGATGCGCAGCGGGCTGTGGTTTCGTGGGATCAGTTCCGGGAAATGTTCAGTACTCGTTATGTTCCACAGGTTGAGAGAGAGAGAGAGAGGTTGGCTCAGGAGTTCCTAGAATTGAAGTAGGGTTCAGAGTCGGTGACGAAGATCACCATGATGTTCACTGAGAGGGCGATGTTTTGCCTGGAGTTTGCTTCGGAGCAGGCTTAGATGTCTCGATATCTGAGTATGCTCAAGAGGGACATCAGGCAGTTTGTATCCACGCAGAGGTGCAGTACCTTGTTGGATTTGTAGGAGGCTGCTAGGTGGCGCGAGTTAGAGATTGAGCTCCAGTTGAGAGAGCAGAGGCAGGCCCCGGTGCAGTCGTAGCCTACACCGAAGCGGATGAGGCCCCTCTGATTATCGACAGGGAGGTCAGAGGAGTTGCACTTGCGGGAAGTGCGGCATGGTGCATGAGGGTAGTTTCCGTTCTTCTTCGGGGTGCCACAAGTGTCGCAAGGAGGGCCACATAGCCAGGGATTGCAGGCTGCAGGCTGCAGCTGCCGGAGTTCGACTTTGTTATCATTGTGATCAGGCGGGCCATATGAAGGCCCAGTGTCCTCTGTTGGCTGCCAGTTCAGTGCAGGCCCCAGCGCCAACCACTTTGCGACTTACTGACGGGAGTCAGGGTTAGGCAGAGCCTCCGGAGGCTCCAGGGCGTGCTTATCAGCTTGTGACTGAGGAGATTAGGTCTGAGCCAGAGGTATCAGTCGGTATGTCTTTCTGTCTTATTTTGTTATGTTGTAATTATGAGATGTTGTTTCTTGCATGAGATCTTAAGTGTTGTATGTGTTAGAGAAGAGTTAGTATTGAGGGTTTTTTTTAGGGTTAGTATCCAGTGTGGAATTCATGAGAAAGGAAGGTTATGGTTCGAGAATTCGGGAACCTTCAGCAGGAAGTTAGGTTCCTTGAAGTTCGGTGTATTAGTGGGGTCGATGGAGCAGCGTGTTAGCTTCGCCGCCAGTGGATGGTGGTTAGTGCCCTAAGTGGGGGAGAATTGGAAAATTCTCGGATGAGCCGCTTGTTATAGAAGGTTTCCTGGCGCGGTTTGAATGTTGGTTATTGGGGTGGTGCGATGAGGCGGTTCAGTTATAGTAAGGGATCTTTGAACCAGTAGTGGATCTTTGAACCAGTAGTGAGAATGGTGTTATGAGATAGCGGCTAGTGGGGTTGTCCCCAGATGGTGGAGACGTCGAGAAATGCGGCAGGCTATGTATGGGTTGCTGGTTAAGCGATCAGTCTCTGAGTATGTATGCATGTTACGAGATAGCGGTGAGCACCGCTAAGGGGTGATGTATAGCGAGGATCTGTCGCTGTGGCAATGTTGGATGATGCATAGGCATGTATTCAGTCTCCTTGGAAGAAAAGGGAAATAGTGTCTCCAGATTGGAGGTTTGGACAAAGGAAGGTGAGATAGCAGGTTAACAGACACGGTAGTAGTCTGGACCGGTGATGAGGACTATGTAAGGATATTACAGTCGGAGGTTAAGGACCTAAAGATCGTGATAGGGAGGTATGAGTGGGTTACACTCAGTTGTGGCGAACCGCAGGGTTCGAGGGTGATGCAAGGACAAGGTCCCTGGTTCCAAGTATGGTTATAGGTTTGAGTTATGTATGTGGAGGTATTCCAATCTGGGGTATTCCATCTTGAGGATGACCGGACCTTATGATTGATTGGACCTGATGTGTTTGGTATTCCAACCCGAGGGTTGATTGGGCCAAACATGTGTAGGGATGCGAGGGTATTCCATCCTATGGATGAGCGGACCCGTCGTAGGCATGCCTAGTATTCCAGCCCGAGGCTGATTGGGTCAGGTGTGAGTGTTGGTTTTGGTAAGAGCATTGTTGTACATACGTTGGGTATGAGTAAAAGAGAGCAAGTGTGGCCGACAGCAGAGTATGACTCGTGGTCCTGTTTTCAGGTTGGAAATTCAGGTTCTCATAGTATAGTAGTCCCTTTTTATAGCAATGGGAAGAGGTCAGGTGATAGTTAGTTTGGACGGCCTGTCTGGGAGACGTATCCAATCTAACTTTCTAGGTTCAGGGCTTTCCGGTGAGGTAGGTATTTAAGACTGCATAAGAAGGAGTAGGTATCTCTTCGAGAGGGAGTTCCAGTGGGGCTAGCCTCCCTTGGTGCTCGTCACACTTTAGGTGGGTAAATGTGCCTTTTGGGATTTAAGATAGCCAGAGTTGGCAATTGGCGATTTCGAGGGCGAAATGATATTTAAGTGGGGGAGAATTGTAATGCCCTGTTCTAAAAGTAATTATTTATGGATCCCCGAGATCAAGAGTAAGGGCGTTTTGGTCTTTTATGGGCAATGGGTTTTATTCGAGAAGGTTTTGGGTCGGGGTGTGTTGCTAGAAGCGTAGAGCTTCTCTCCATCTTTTCGTGGATATGAAGTTCGTCGGAAACGGACTTAGAGTAAAGGAGTTATGACACTTTGAAGATATTGACACTTATGGAACTTAATGGAAAAAATTGTCAAGGAAAGGCCATGCATGCGTTTGGGACACGCGTGGGTACGCCCAGCGTAATGGAGTAAATGAATGCGGGGTCCCTCGACGTACGCCCAACGTACAGAATGTACGCCCATCGTACGTCTATCATCCAGAAACCCTAATATTTCGGGTGTGGAGGCTATTTAAACAACTTTAAGAGCTCATAACCCTCCCAAACCCTAGCCTCCACTATTTAGAGTCGTTTTCCCCAAACCTTTCCAACTTTTTGAGTGTGTGAGATTTTGAAGTGAATTTGGAGTGTTTTGAGAAGAAGGTGTTGCGTCTAGTGAGTAGGGGAAGAAGGCCAGCGTATAGATCTGAAGTTTTCTGGTGGTTCAAGAGCTCCTAAAGGTATAAAGCTTCTTGCTTGACATCTATTTTGTGTAGATCTAAGTATGGTGAAGTTGTGACACCATTCATGTCCCAAAAACCCCCATTATGATGCATGATGTGTTTTGGTTAAGATGAGCTGCCCTTTCAGACCATTGGAGAGGTCTTGAGTAAGAAAAATGAAGTCCCAATGGCTTTGATTGTCCCATGTAAGAAGTAGGAAGGTCTTAATGGGTTAAGACCTTGAGTTAAGAGCTTTATGGACGTCTAAAAGAATAAAGATTGAGACTTTATGAGTCATAGGCCCTTTTTGTCACTGGATCTAGCATATGGGCCTAAGTGCTTATGTAACACCGAAATTTTCAAAACAAATCTTTCATTAAAAATCGCTTATCTCTTTAACACTTTTTCATAAAAATCTCCTTTTTGTTTTAATTACAATACATAAATCTTTTGTTCAATCAATTAATAAACCAGGATCCTCAAACAAATGCTTCCTCTGGTGTGTACAATCGAGCCGGTGTCGTCCCGTGATCCTGAGAAAACCTGAAACATATAACACAAAACACTGTAAGCACGAAGCTTAGTGAGTTCCCGAAAATACCACTCTAACACATATTAGCCACTCGAGGCTATAATCTCGGTTGACCCTCTGGTCAGTGTGTCTCAGTGGGACCCTCCAGTCCCAACTCTCGGTGGGCCCTCTGGCCCTAACTCTATGGACCCAAAGGTCCTAACTCTGAGAACTCTGAATCACATATCACAATAAATCTCAACACATAAATAGCATACAAATACACTGGCACATAATTCTAAAAATACCACATATAACATATATTAGCCACTCGAGGCTATAACTCTATGGGACCTTGGGCCCTAACTCTGCAGACCCTCTGGTCCTAGCTTTGTGGACCTTCCGGTCCAAACACTGATATACACACAGCATAAATCACATAGAAATAATGCAGTGCCACACTTCACATAGATAGCATATAATATCTCTATCACATAACTCTGTTACCACTTTAGGTAAAGTATAGTGAGAAGACTCACCTGGCAAGTAGAAAGAAAATATTCTCACACTTGAATCTCAAACTCGCCACCGCCTAACACATAAGGCAAATACTCTCATGAATATAACTCTCGAGACTAGACTCAACCCTCTCTTGGCACCCACAGAAGGGTAAAAGACCATTTTACCCCTCTCTTGACTCTAATGTCCAATCATTGACTAAACCCCCAAAGTCAACGAAGTCAACTGTCAACCTTGACCAGATTCGTCAAGTGCACTAATGTGACTCGACGAGTCCATGCGTGTCCTTCACACTCCTGGTCCTCACTTGACTCACTGAGTCAACCCTCCACTCATCAAAACAACACTGATCGCAAATCACGGGACAAATCGTCCCAACTCGTCGAGTCCGACTCTTGACTCGGTGGGTCCAGTCGTGGACCAAGTCCTCTAGTTCCCTTCCGACTCACTGATTCGCTCCTCAACTCAGCGAGTCACCAACTGTGTGATTAACGGGAAAACCCTAGCCCTACTCGTCGAGTTTGCCCTTGGACTCGACGAATTCATGCCGTGTTCAAACTGAAATGACCTCTTGAGGTCAGATCCGTTCCTCCAATCTATAAATCTGGCCTTCCCAAGCATGATAATCACGTAAAGTTCTGATCTTGGTGCTCATGCAAGGGCTCAAGAACTCTATTCAAAGAAATGACCCCTAATATGACATCCTAGTGTCATTCCTTCCATTAATACACATAAAGCTCAGAGGGTTAAGGTCTTTGGAACTCTTTGGACCGAAATCCAAAGCCTTAACACAAGAAGGGGCCAAATGTTCACCAAATCTAGTCTCTAAAGGGTCTAGAAAACCCTAACTCCAAAAATAATCACCAAAACTGAGGAAGGGTCGAATCAATACCTCAAGAATGATGTCTCTGGCTCTGAACTTCACACAATAGCACCCTCTTCAGCCCCCCTCTTGCCCTGGTCACCTTCTTCTTGCAATAACACTAACACAAGGATCAAAAATGGCCTCTTCTCCCTCACAAATGCTCTAGCTCTCTCAGGGTTTCTCTCTGGGGTTTGGTAGCCGCAATTGACAGCCATAAGGGCCTTTAAATAGGTCCCAAACCCACAAAATTAGGATTTCATTAAACAACACGGACTCGCCGAGTCCACCCATGAACTCGCCGAGTCCGGTCATTAACCCGGATAAGAATTCACGACCCTACTCGGCGAGTCTAAGCACCAACTCGCCGAGTCCATCCACAAACCCCAAAATAAATGAATAAAATAATATATCTGGGAACACGTATGTTACAATTCTCCCCCACTAGAATCAGACTTTGTCCCCGAAGTCTTACTCTGCAAACAACTCTGGATGCTGCTCGCGTATCACTTGCTCCGGCTCCCAAGTCAACTCTGACCCCCTTCCGATGTTGCCACTAGACCTATACCGGGGACACTTCCTTGTTCCTCAGAACCTTGATCTTCCGATCCCTAATCGCCACCGGTCTCTCAACGTAGATCTTGCTCGCATCCACCTGATGTGTTTTGAGCATTCTAACACTTCCTAAGTGTACATGCAACCCTAATAACCTTGTATCTATGTTTGTCTAATTATCATGTAAAGTTGATTTCCAAGGCTATGATCCTATCTAGCATACATGGGGAACAATTTTAACTTAAATAAAAGATTGAACTACATACCTTGTTGTTGGTTTTGATCCTTGAAACCTTGTGAGCCTAGCACCCCAAGTGTGATGCCTCAAATGCTTCACACAACACCAAATGCTATGGAGTAAACTTGGAGAGAAAGTGTAACACTCAAAAATCGGCTCTAGCCCTCTTGTTTCTTGTCTAACCAATTTTGGGAGAGTATGAGATTCTTATATAGTGTTGACACATCTAGGGTTACACCATGTAAACCTTAATATGTCATGACTCTTCATTTCCATGACCCATGGGTTTGTAACTCCCATGGAGCCTCCATGGAGCATCCAATGGGTCCAACCCCAACTTGATTATCCATGGAGCCTCTTAGCCCACTATACAAGATATGGATGATTTACATAATCAATCCATATATTTAATTAGTTATCTTTTGATCACTTAATTAATTCTAAAATTAATTATTGATCAAACTAATTAAATAATATTATTAATATATTAGAACTTATAATATATTAATAACCACAAGTGTTATTTCTCTCATTTAGTCTATTCAATTGCATGGTGCCATGCAACCCAAATGGACCATGCCGGGTCGAGTCAAGTACATACTAGAAATAGTTATGGACTTAGACACCTTATCCAACAGTCTCCCACTTGGATAAGTCTAATAACTATAACTGCAAGTATGACTTCAGGAACCGATCGTCAATCGTAGCTCTTTTCAAGATTTCTCGGAAATGAGAAGATGATGGTACGCCATTTCAGATAAGGGATCATATAATCCTCTGTTCTAGATATCAGCCGGACAAATACATGGAACAATGTCTTACTTATTGTCCAACAGTTTGTTTCCCGATTTCTGATTTGTTTGACAAAGTACTTTAATTGAACACATCAACTTAGTTCTGACCGGGCCCGGTACATAGGTCAAAACAAAATCATTGAGGGGCCCGGATATCAGCTTCTAATCCAAGAAGGAACAGATAAACTTCGACTCATATGCTTGTTCTACTGATTGTTAAATTACACACAAACACACGTTTTATAACATCGAGTTACCAATGCGGTTTCGCACGTTCAATGCATAACTAACTCATAGTTAACAAGTCATATCTCTAGGTTTGAAGACTTATATGATATTACCGTCTCGCGATCACTCGAAATAAAATTCCATGAAGTGATACCAGCGAGCGTGGGTTGAATCCAATACTCAGAACTTATGAGCACTCATGAGTGTTGAGGCCATGTCCAACATCTTAGACCTCTACAACCAACTCATGACAGTCTTACTTCATATCAACTTCCAACATATGACTGACTGTGGATAATTTGAATAATATGTAAAACAACATAAATATTCTGGAAGTCAAAACATGCAAAAGAAATAATAGTAAACGATTGACAAGCGATAGCAACACTTTACTCATAAATAAACAAAACTTTTATTCATCATCAAATGTCAATTACATTTTACAAATTTCAAAATTATCTAACTACTAAAACTAATATCATCCTTCAGCCCTATGCTCCTAGCATGCTGGAGATGCTTAACCCTAACCAGTCCCTTCGTGAGGGGATCTGCCGGGTTCTCATCCGATGATACCCTCTTTGCCACTAGAAGTCCTTCTTCTATACTGTGACAACCCGATATTTCAAATCTTTGTAATGACCTACAAAAGTCAAGTATTGTAACCACTTTTGAATTAATAAAATTAACTTTGATAATAAAATGTGCAAAAAGTTCTATTTTAATTCCCTCTATGTTTAAATGTCATTAAACCGGGATCTTACGTAAAAAGAACGCCCAAATCCGACTTCGTATATTGAAGTTAAAATTTTTCCAAGTTCGGCTTAGCAACAGACAGCTAAAAACTCGAATCGGAGATCGAGCGACTTTTGGCTGGAATGACCTAAACGAGAATCGAAGGTCTCGACAATGGTATTTCAGCGGTGAAAAGTCTGGCAAAAACCGACGTTAGATAAAGAAGTTATGAATTTTTACAGAAATTCCTTAATCACGTCATTTTATAATTAAATAATAAAAATAATTTCGTAATTTGCCAACGGAGTCTAAATGAAATTTGTAGAGCGTAGTCTTACCTTCGCGTGGATATAAAGACCATCGAAAACGGAGTTCGTATGAAGGAGATATGATTTTTTTGAAGTTTATTAAATAATTTATATATATATATATATATACATATATATATATATATATATATATATATATATATATATATATATATATATATATATATATATAAATCAAAAATCCGGTAATATCCGAAGGAAGAGTCAGCATCCTCATCCGAGTTACGCGCTGCGTAACCTCGTACGCCCCGCATACCCGAGGGCCTTGGTCTCGGTCCGTCCACGTCGTCCCTATGCGAAGCTACCGACCCGCCCCATCCGACCCGTCCCATCTGATCCGTCCCATCCGAAGCCGAGGCAGTCGAGGACTCGCTCATGCATGACGTACGCGTACGCGCTGCGTACGAGCGTACGCCCCGCGTACGGAGGCTTCTCAGACCCCTTATAAATAGATATGCGAGGGTTCCGAAAAAATCACCCCATTTCTCTCCTTTCTCTCACGATCTTGCCTCGATTTCCGTGCCTGTTCAAACCCGAAGCCCTGGTCTTTTTGCTCAAGTCCCGAAGGTCGATTTTGCTCCTGAGATTTCCGAGAATCCCGAGAAAAATCTGTTTCCCAAGACGAAACTCTGCCCAGTTTTCCATCTTGCTATCTTCAAAGTTTCAAGTGAGTTCATACCCCTAATCAATATTTTAAATAGTTTTAAATGCTTTAATAGGGGGGGGGGGGGGGGGGAATACAAGTAGAAACAAACAGGTTATTGAATCATTGATATGTATTTTATAACTGTGTTTGTCATTTAACAGATTTCACATGCTACAAAATGTGATGCATGAAATGATTTTACATCTTAAAAACACATTGTTACCAAATGTTTTACCTTTGAAATGTTTATTAAAATGACATCAAGTCATTGTTAATTATTGATCAAAACCCATAAGATGTTTTACAAAACCATTTTACATTCTTGAACTAAACTATGCATATACACTTATATTATTATATATGTATTGATTTTATAGTTTACATCTTTCATTTAGTTTCCCACACCCTTGAGTAGTAAGAGTGTATAAACCTACATGATCAATCAGTTATATTACAGTAAATTATCATAGGGCTAATTTGGAGACATCAAGCATTACTTCTATTACAAGGAATCACACAAGAGTCAGTTCATTCATGAGTCTATACTAGTACATTACCTGATACATGAATACCTACAGAGGTTTACCTGATACATGAATTTGTTTACATATACTTACTTGTTACATGGACACACATACATGAATACCATACATGAACACTTTTACATAGGTGCATTATCCTGTATTCACTTACCTGGATACTTGTACTTAGGACTACGAGGATGATTTCTTAGTACTTACTGTGTAAATTGTCTTTCCTATCCCGGTTCAATGGGATAGCTAGACGGGACTTATCATTCCGAACCCCACTGATTAACACCAGTGGTCAATGACCATCTTCGGAGGTCTAAGGTTACTATTTATATTAGGTAGATAGATTGGGACTAACCGTTCCACCCACCTGCTGCTGGTACAGAGGACAATTGGACAATCTTCGGATGTTCATTAGGTTATACATTTCGCTTAATGCGATGTTGTGTTGGTCCTAGTACCCAGTGACAACACTTACAGTAGTACCTTTTCCTGTTTACTTTATTTTGTGATACATTCACATAAACGATGAGTTAGACTAAGCACTTTTAGTACTAGTCAATACAAAGGAAAAACTATCATTTTACAAACAGAACATTCGGGTCTTGGTAGAAGACTACACTTTATACGTATAGAACATTCGGGTCTTGGTAGAAGACTACATTTCATACTTATAGAAAATAAGGGTTTTTCTAGGGATTTCATACTTACCTCAACATTTTCATTTAAAGGTTTACATGGCTTTCATAACAGATTTTCACAAACAAGGCAATGACACTTATATACTTATGAATTCACCAGCTTTAAAGCTGATACTCGCTTTCAAAATAACTTGTATTCTCAGGTCATCAGTAGACAGGTACGGAGGCCAGGTTTTGAGAAGACGGAGCAGACAAGTCTCGTCTTTTATTTTGATTATATATTTTTGGTGTCTTATTACATAAAAGAACACACATGTATTAAACTTTACTTATAATGCAATGGATGATGTTGTTGCTTGTTTATTATATTACACTGTTGTGATACTGTACATGACGTCCTCCACCCCTGAACATTTCCGCCGTTCGTGGTTTTGGGGTGTGAAAGATTGGTATCAGAGCATTATTTATAGTGAATTAAGTATATCAACCCATAAAAGATATACTAACTATAAATACATGGGATTAAAACACTCTGTCTAAGAGTTTATACTTTTAAATAATAAAATATTTAACAAAGTATACGTGCCTGCATTCATACTAAAATCAGTGTCACAACGACAAGAACAAAAGTATTACGATTGTTGAATATCACAAGTAAGCCTGGGGATATATGGTCAGTCTTGGGAATGGCATAGCCTGATAAACTATGCTGGTCCGAGGAGTGATTAGAATATGCCCGAGAATGGTTGTGATATGGCAGCAAGTCTAAAAACTTACCAACACAACCATAAAGAAATACCATAAGGGTATTTGGTCTTACTGTAATTATCTTAGTCAGTTCGTCTATTTTAGCTATTCCTTCTGTTGTTGGGCTATGGGGATTTAGTCCATGAGACACATTCATTAATCATTTATTCTTATCCATTTTGTCATCTTTTAAACGTATAGTTAAAGATGCCGCCACGCAGAAGTACAAGACGCAATCCAAACAACGAAGCATCGATACCACCACCTCCACCACCACCTGTACCTCTTCAACCACCTAACCCTTTCGATGCCAACATGTTCCAGGAAGCTTTCATAGCAGCAGTTGCAGCTGCTATGTCAGCAATCAACGCTCCTGCCCCTAGTGGATCAGGGACAGGTGCACCACCCTCGAACCAAGGCGAAAGCCATGGACACCCTCGGGAGTGCACCTACAAGGACTTCACTAACGCCAAACCCCGCAACTTTAATGGAACTGGGGGTGTTATGGTGTTGATAGAATGGATTGAGAAGATGGAATATGTCTTCGAGATCTGCGGATGCCAAGAAGGCAACAAGGTGAAGTTCGCAGCTTGTACCTTCTCTAACCGAGCACTAACATGGTGGAACAGCCATGTTAACTATCTAACTTTAGTGGTGGCGTATTCTATCGGCTGGGAAAAGTTGAAAGACATGCTGATGAAAGAATACTGTCCTCGAGGTGAAATACAAAAACTCGAGCAAGAATTCTGGGGTCTACAAATGGTTGGATCCGACATCACTACCTACAGAAATATGTTCTGTGAATTGGCAAACTTATGCCCTGATACGGTTGCTCTCCAGAGCAAAAAGATCGAGAGATATATCTGGGGACTGTCGCCCCAGATCCAGTCAAGTGTGATCGCTTCCAGGCCTATTACCTTTGATAGTGCCAAGGAACTGGCACAATCTCTTATCGATCACCGGAAACCTCAGAACACAACAATCCCTACACCTGTACCACAAAAATCCAACCCCGACTACGACAAGAAGGGGTGGAATAAGAGGAAAAGAGGGGCTCTGCGAGGATCCTCCAATACGCAACAACTTGTGGCGATCAATGCTGCCACAGTGACTCTTGTTGCCCCTGCGAACCTCTTACCAGCAAAAACATATGCTGGGACTCTCCCAAAGTGCACCAAGTGCAACTTCCACTACCACAGACCTTGCAGGGAGATGTAGTGCTCTAACTGCAACAAGAAGGGACACACTGTCCGTTTCTGCAAAACTCCAACAGCTCAAGCTACCCAGATTCCTAACGCCGGTATGGTCCAAGCTTGCTACGGTTGTGGCAAAGTGGGCCACTACAAGAGAAACTGCCCTAAAGCGGGGACGGCTGGAGGAGTGGGAAGAGTTATGGCCCTGGGCCACGAGGAAGCAGTAGCTGATCCTACGATAGTTACTGGTACGTTCCTCCTCGATAACTCATATGCTTGCATACTTTTCGATAGTGGAGCCGAGAAAAGTTTTGTAAGTCAAAAATTTGCACCTGCTTAAACAAAAACCATGTGCACTAGATAGTTCATTCACGGTAGAAATGGCTAACGGGAAAACAGAGAGTACAAACTACATATTCGTAGGTTGTAATTTAACTTTAGATGGCCATACTTTCAAGATAGATCTCATGTCAGTCACAATTAAATGTTTTGACGTTATCATCGGTATGGATTGGTTGAGTCTTCTTCGTGCCGACATTATGTGCTTCGAAAAAGGAGTTTGTCTTAACCTTCCTAACAACAAAACTTTAATTATCTACGGCGACAAACCCAGTACGAGCCTTCGCATCATTTCGTGCATTCAAGCCCAGAAGTGCTTGCGGAAGGAGTACCATGCATTTCTCGCACACGTCATCGATACCAGTCAAGAACTGAAAGACATCCAGAAAATCCCCGAAGTACGCGACTTTCCTGACATATTCCCAGAAGAACTTCCCGGTTTACCACCACAACGCCAAGTCGAGTTCAGAATCGACTTAGTGCCAGGGGCTACCCCCGTAGCCAAATCCCCGTATCGTCTGGCACCGGCTGAAATGCAGGAACTTTCCAGTCAACTTAACGAACTTCTCAAGAAGGGATTCATTCGACCAAGCTTCTCACCATGGGGAGCATTGGTCTTGTTCGTCAAGAAGAAAGATGGATCGTTTCGCATGTGCATCGACTATAGGGAACTCAACAAACTTACCATTAAAAATCGATATCCTTTGCCCCGCATTGACGATTTGTTTGATCAACTTCAAGGAGCCAACTACTTCTCGAAGATAGGTCTGCGATCCGGATATCACCAACTACGAGTGTTAGAGGAGGATGTTCCCAAGACATCCTTCCGAACTCGTTATGGGCACTACGAGTTTGTAGTGATGCCATTCGGATTAACTAACGCGCCCGCAGTATTCATGGATCTGATGAATAGGGTGTGTCGTCCTTACTTGGATCAATTGGTCATCGTCTTCATTAATGACATACTCCTCTACTCTCGAAGTAAGGAGGAACATAGTCTACATCTCCCTAAAATCTTAGAGACATTGCGATCGGAGAAGCTCTACGTGAAGTTCTCAAAGTGCGAATTTTGGATTCGGCGAGTCGAATTTTTGGGCCATGTGGTTAGTGAAGAAGGTATACACGTGGACCCCTCCAAGATCAAAGCCATTGAGAACTGGACAGCACCAAAGACACCTACCGAAATTCGTCAATTTCTAGGTCTCGCTGGCTACAATCGCAGGTTCATTCAGAACTTCTCCAGCATAGCGAAACCTCTTACAACCCTGAACCAGAAAGGCGTGGCCTTTAACTGGGAAGAGAAACAAGAAAGAGCGTTCCAAACGCTCAAACGAGCCTTGTGCACCGCCCCGATACTATCCCTTCCCGAAGGAATAGAAGACTTCATTGTCTATTGCGATGCATCCAATCAAGGACTCGGATGTGTTCTGATGCAGCGAGGTAAAGTCATCGCCTATGCCTTGAGACAGCTAAAGACACATGAGGTTAACTACACAACCCACGATCTTGAACTAGGAGTAGTTGTGTTCGCTTTGAAGATCTGGCAACATTACCTGTACGGTACAAAAAGCACGATCTTTACAGACCATAAGAGTCTGCAACACATTTTCGACCAGAAGGAGCTCAACATGAGACAACGATGGTGGGTCGAGCTACTCAGCGATTACGAATGCGAAATTCGTTATCATCCGGGTAAAGCCAACGTAGTAGCCGACGCCCTAAGTTGGAAAGAATATTGTGGTCGAAGGGTCAAATCTTTGACTCTAACTATCCATTCACACTTGTCCATGCAAATAAAGGAGGCTCAGCTCAACGCTTTGAAACCTGAAAACGTGGCTGGTGAATCCCTTAGAGGGATGGATAAGAACCTAGAAGCCAAGGGTGGCGGAGCCTTATACCTCATGGATCGGATCTGGACACCGAAACACGGTGGCTTCAGAGACTTGGTCATGACCGAAGCTCACAACACTCGTTATTCCGTCCACCCGGGTTCAGATAAGATGTATCTTGATCTTAAAAAGTTATACTGGTGGCCTAACATGAAAGCAGATATTGCTACCTTCGTGAGTAAATGCCTTACTTACGCAAAGGTTAAGGTCGAATACCAGAAACCCTCCGGTCTTCTACAACAACCGGAGATACCAGAATGGAAGTGGGAGCGGATCACTATGGACTTCATAACCAAGTTGTCCAAGACGACGGGGGGACTTGATTCAATATGGGTCATCGTCGATAGACTGACCAAGTCTGCACACTTCTTACCGATCAAGGAAACAGACAAGATGGAGAAGCTTACCAGAACTTACTTTAAGGAGATTGTAAGGCTGCACGGTGTTCCCTTATCTATCATCTCCGACCGAGATAGTAGATTCACTTCGAGGTTCTGGCAGTCATTACAAAGTTCCCTAGGAACTAGGCTGGACATGAGTACAGCCTACCATCCACAGACCGACGGACAAAGTGAAAGAACTATCCAAACCATAGAAGATATGTTGCGTGCCTGTGTGATTGAGTTTGGAAAAGCTTAGGATACTCATTTACCCCTTGTTGAATTTTCCTACAACAACAGTTATCATACGAGCATAAAGGCAGCTCCATTCGAGGCCCTCTATGGCCGAAAGTGCAGATCCCCTCCGTGCTGGGCTGAAGTGGGTGATACCCAGTTAGCTAAGGAACGAGCTCCCGAAAGCACTCTCACGGGTCCGGAGATCATTCGGGAAACGACAGAGAAGATCGTTCAAATTCGTGCACGATTGAAAGCCTCTAGAGACCGACAGAAAAGCTACGCCGACAAGCGAAGGAAACCATTGGAGTTCCAGGTAGGCGACTGAGTCCTACTGAAGGTCTCACCCTAGCAGGGCTTGATACGCTTTGGAAAGCGTGGGAAGCTCAATCCAAGATACATAGGGCCTTTCGAGATTCTTGCGAGGATCGGTCCTGTAGCTTACAAACTCAATCTACCGCAAGAACACAGTAACGTACATCCTACCTTCCACGTGTCAAACTTGAAAAAGTGTCTATCCGACGAGACTCTTGTTATTCCACTCGACGAGATCGAGATCAACGAGAGCCTCAACTTCATGGAGGAACCAGTAGAAATCATGGACCGAGAGGTCAAGCAAACCAAGCAAAGTCGCATCCCCATCGTGAAGGTCCGCTGGAATGCAAAGCGAGGACCTGAATACACCTGGGAACGCGAAGATCAGATGAAACACAAGTACCCACATCTGTTTCCCTAATCCACAAGTGTTTTCTTACTTTAAATTTCGGGACGAAATTCCCTCTAACGGAGGGATGATGTGACAACCCGATATTTCAAATCTTTGTAATGACCTAAAAAGTCAAGTATTGTAACCACTTTTGAATTAATAAAATTAACTTTGATAATAAAATGTCCAAAAAGTTCTATTTTAATTCCCTCTATGTTTAAATGTCATTAAACCGGGATCTTACGTAAAAAAAACGCCCAAATCCGACTTCGTATATTGAAGTTAAGATTTTTCCAAGTTCGGCTTAGCAACAGACATCTAAAAACTCGAATCGGAGATCGAGCGACTTTTGGACGGAATGACCTAAACGAGAATCGAAGGTCTCGACAATGGTATTTCAGCGGTGAAAAGTCTGGCAAAAACCGACGTCAGATAAAGAAGTTATGAATTTTTAAAGAAATTCCTTAATCACGTCATTTTATAATTAAATAATAAAAATAATTTCGGAATTTGCCAACGGAGTCTAAACGAAAGTTGTAGAGCGTAGTCTCACCTTCGCATGGATATAAAGACCATCGAAAACGGAGTTCGTATGAAGGAGATATGATTTTTTTGAAGTTTATTAAATAATTTATATATATATATATATATATATATATATATATATATATATATATATATATATATATATATATATATTTAAATAAAAAATCCGGTAATATCCAAAGGAAGAGTCAGCGTCCTCATCCGAGTTACGTGCTGCGTAACCTCGTACGCCCTGCTTACCCGAGGGCCTTGGTCTCGGTCCGTCCACGTCGCCCCTATGCGAAGCTACCGACCCGCCCCATCCGACCCATCCCATCTGATCCGTCCCATCCGAATCCGAGGCAGTCGAGGACTCTCTCATGCATGATGTACGCGTACGCGTTGCGTACGAGCGTACGCCCCGCGTACCGAGGCTTCTCAGACCCCCTATAAATATGCGACGGTTCCGAAAAAATCACCACATTTCTCTCCTTTCTCTCACGATCTTGCCTCGATTTCCGTGCCCGTTCAAACCCGAAGCCCTGGTCTTTTTGCTCAAGTCCCGAAGGTCGATTTTGCTCCCGAGATTTCCATGAATCCCGAGAAAAATCCGTTGCCCGAGACGAAACTCTGCCCGGTTTTCCATCTTGCTATCTTCAAACTTTCAAGTGAGTTCATACCCCTAATCAATATTTTAAATAGTTTTAAATGCTTTAATAGGGGTGAATACAAGTAGAGACAAACAGGTTGTTGAATCATTGATATGTATTTTATAACTGTGTTTGTCATTTAACAGATTTCACATGCTACAAAATGTGATGCATGAAATGATTTTACATCTTAAAAACACATTGTTACCAAATGTTTTACCTTTGAAATGTTTATTAAAATGACATCAATTCATTGTTAATTATTGATCAAAACCCATAAGATGTTTTACAAAACCATTTTACATTCTTGAACTAAACTATGCATATACACTTATATTATTATATATGTATTGATTTTATAGTTTACATCTTTCATTTAGTTTCCCACACCCTTGAGTAGTAAGAGTGTATAAACCTACATGATCAATCATTTATATTACAGTAAATTATCATAGGGATAATTTGGAGACATCAAACATTACTTCTATTACAAGGAATCACACAAGAGTCAGTTCATTCATGAGTCTATACTAGTACATTACCTGATACATGAATACCTACAGAGGTTTACCTGATACATGAATATGTTTACATATACTTACTTGTTACATGGACACACATACATGAATACCATACATGAACACTCTTACGTAGGTGCATTATCCTATATTCACTTACCTGGATACTTGTACTTAGGACTACGAGGATGATTTCTTAGTACTTACTGTGTAAATTGTCTTTCCTATCCCGGTTCAATGGGATAGCTAGACGGGACTTACCATTCCGAACCCCACTGATTAGCACCAGTGGTCAATGACCATCTTCGGAGGTCTAAGGTTACTATTTATATTAGGTAGATCGATTGGGACTAACCCTTCCACCCACCTGCTGCTGGTACAGAGGACAATTGGACAATCTTCGGATGTTCATTAGGTTATACATTTCGCTTAATGCGATGCTGTGTTGGTCCTAGTACCCAGTGACAACACTTACAGTAGTACCTTTTCCTGTTTACTTTATTTTGTGATACATTCACATAAACGGTGAGTTAGACTAAGCACTTTTAGTACTAGTCAATACACAGGAAAAACTATCATTTTACAAACAGAACATTCGGGTCTTGGTAGAAGACTACACTTTATACGTATAGAACATTCGGGTCTTGGTAGAAGACTACATTTCATACTTATAGAAAATAAGGGTTTTTCAAGGGATTTCATACTTACCTCAACATTTTCATTTAAAGGTTTACATGGCTTTCATAACAGATTTTCACAAACAAGGCAATGGCACTTATATACTTATGAATTCACCAGCTTTAAAGCTGATACTCGCTTTCAAAATAACTTGTATTCTCAGGTCATCAGTAGACAGGTACGGAGGCCAGGTTTTGAGAAGACGGAGCAGACAAGTCTCGTCTTTTATTTTGATTATATATTTTTGGTGTCTTATTACATAAAAGAACACACATGTATTAAACTTTACTTATAATGAAATGGATGATGTTGTTGCTTGTTTATTATATTACACTGTTATGATACTATACATGACGTCCTCCACCCCTGAACGTTTCCGCCGTTCGTGGTTTTGGGGTGTGACATATACGATGTCTGATGAAATGATATTTTATATCGATGTGTCTGGATCTACCATGATCCCTTGGTTCCTTTCCTAAGGCAACTGCACTTTCACTATCACTGAAAATCTCTATAGGCCGTGATATAGCTGGTACAAATCCAAGGTCTCCAATGAAGTTCTGTAGCCACATAGCCTCTTTTGCCACCTCGCTTGCCACTATATACTCTGATTCGCAAGTTGAATCAGCCACTGTCTCCTGCTTGGAACTTTTCCAAGAGATTGCTCCTCCATTTAAGGTAAAGACCCAGCCCGACTGAGAGCGGAAATTATCCCTATCAGTTTGGAAGCTAGCATCACTATACCCTACAACTCTCAAGTCATCACTCCCACCAAGGGTAAGGACCCAGTCCTTAGTCCTTCGTAGGTACTTGAGAATGTTCTTTACCTCTGTCCAATGAGCCTTACCAGGATTCCCTTGATACCTGCTAACCATGCTTAAAGCAAACGCTACATTAGGATGAGTACAGGTCATAGCATACATGATCGAGCCTACTGCCGAAGCATAAGGTATCCGACTCATTTCTGCTATGTCATCCTCAATACTCGGGCTCTGAGTCTTACTCATTCTAGTGTTACTCTGGATGGGTAACTCTACTTTCTTAGAATCTTGCATGCCGAATCTCTTCAGCACTTTATCCAAGTATGTACTCTGACTAAGTCCAATTAGTCTTTTACTCCGGTTTCTCAAGATCCTTATCCCTAGAATATAGGTAGCTTCTCCTAGGTCCTTCATAGGAAAATACTTCCCAAGCCAGGACTTAACTTCCTGCAGAGTTGGGATGTCATTTCCTATGAGTAGTATGTCATCCACATACAGTACCAAAAAACTAACTATACTCCCACTAGCCTTGATATATACACAAGATTCATCTTCACTCCTAGAGAAGCCAAACTCTTTGACCTTCTCATCAAAACAAAGATTCCAACTGCGAGGTGCTTGCTTTAATCCATAGATGGATTTATCAAGCTTACACACTCTATTAGGATACTCTGTGCTGACAAACCCTCTGACTGATTCATGTAAACATCCTCAGCTAACTTTCCATTAAGGAAAGCAGTTTTGACATCCCTTTGCCATATTTCGTAGTCATGAAATGCAGTTATGGCTAACAATACCCTAATAGACTTAATCTTAGCTACTGGTGAAAAGGTTTCATGATAATCAACTCCTGGAGTTTGAGAAAAGCCCTTTCCAACCAGTCGTGCCTTATAAGTGTGTACATTACCATCCATGTCGGTCTTCTTCTTGATGATCCATTTGCATCCAACTGTCTTACGACCTGGAACATTGTCAACCAAGTCCCATACCTGATTGTCATACATGGATTGTATCTCGCTATCCATTGCCTCTTTCCATTTAGCAGACTCAGTGCCTGCCATGGCTTCCACATAGCTGTTAGGTTCATCTAGACCTACTAGTGTCTCATCACTAATAAGTGTCTCACCTTCCGCAGTAATATGTAAACCATAGTAATGCTCAGGTACATTCCTAACCCTTGTGGAACGCCTCAGAGGTACAGCTGGAGGTATAATTTGATCAACAGGAGGTTCCTCCTCAAGTTGACTGCTAGGGTTTGAGGTTCCTTCACCACTTGACTCTTGAAGTTCTTCAAGGTCAATTAGCCTCCCACTGTCTCCTTGGCTTATGAACTCTCTCTCTCGAAAGACAGCCCTCCTTGCTACAAAAACCACATTCACACTAGGTCTGTAGAAGAGGTAACCAAAGGATTTTTGTGGGTAGCCGATGAAAATACACTTCTCGCTTCGAGGTTCGAGCTTGTCATGAGTGTCGCGTCTCACGAAAGCCTCGCAACCCCAAACCTTGATGTGGGCTAGACTAGGAACTTTTCCAGTCCACATCTCATGAGGTGTTTTGGCAACCTTCTTTGTAGGAACCAGATTGAGGATATGGGTGGTAGTCTCTAAGGCATACCCCCAAAATGAGATTGGTAGCGTAGCTCGACTCATCATGGAACGAACCATATCCAACAAGGTTCGATTACGCCTCTCAGCTACACCATTCAACTGTGGTGTCCTAGGAGGTGTCAATTGTGAGACAATCCCACATTCCCTTAGATAATCGAGGAACTCAGTGCTAAGATACTCACCACCAGGATCGGATCGAAGCATCTTAATGTTCCTGCCCAATTGATTCTCGACTTCCTGTTTAAACTCTTTAAACCTTTCAAAAGTCTCTGACTTATGCTTGATTAAGTAGACATATCCATATCTACTATAATCATCCGTAAAAGTCACATAATAACGATTAGCATCCCTTATGGCATGTTTGAAGGGTCCACACACATCCGTGTGTACAAGATCCAACAAACCTTCACCCCTCTCACACGAACCTGTGAAGGGTGACTTTGTCATTTTCCAAGTAAGCATGATTAGCAACTATCATCTGACCTTAGGTCAAATGACTCCAAGACTCCATCTTTTTGGAGTTGGCCTATGCATTTTTTGCTTATATGTCCAAGACGGCAATGCCATAATGATGCTTTATCCAAGTTATTATCATTAATAGAATCAATACACAATACATTATTTCCTAACTTATCTACAACAGACACAACTTTATACACACCATCACAAGGTAAGGATTTGAAATAAAACACATTATTAAAGAAAGCATTTATTCCACCAGTTTCATTATCAAAAGAAAAGGTAAAACCTTGTTCATACAAAGCATGTAAGGAAATAACATTTCTTGCCATTTCTGGCGAGTAACAACATTTATTCAAATCTAAAGTAAATCCACTAATAAGAAACAAAGTGTAAACTCCAATCTTGGTGACAGGTGAAACTTTCATATTCCCCATGATCAAGTTTATCTTTCCATGCTCCACATTCTCACTTCTTCTTAGTCCCTGCAATTCAGAACAAATATGAATACCGCAACCGGTATCAAGGACCCAAGAGTTAGAATAAAGTGAATTATTAGATGAGATAGTGTAAATACCTGAATGGTTTGGTTTAACTTTCGCATCCTTCAAATCTTGCTGGTACTTTGAACAGTTACGCTTCCAGTGCGCCTTTTCGTGGCAATAGAAGCATTTAGCCTCTTTGGGATCAGAAGAAGGTGTAATGAAACCTTTCTTGGTTCCGCTAGAAGAGGAGCCATCAAGGGTTCTTTCTCTTCTTCCCTCTACCTTTCCCGATTGCCAGGACAGGTGCTGAGTTTGGAGTAGTAGCAGGAGTGGTCACAACCGACTTACCTTTAAGACCTGATTCTGTGGTCTTTAGGAGTCCCTGAAGTTTGCTAAGTGTAACTTTCTCCTTATTCATGTGGTATGTCATGCGGAATTGATCATAACACGAAGGTAAGGAGTGCAAAATAATATCTATTGCTAAATCCTCAAGGAAGTTCACATTCAACTTCATCAATCATTCCACATACCTTTGCATTTTCTGCATGTGGCTTGTGATGGGTTCTCCGTCTTTCATTCGGGTTGTGATCATAGAGGAGATGATTTCATATCGCTCTTGACGAGCACTCTGATGGTAGCGGTCCATCAAATTCTGGTGCATCTCAAAAGGATAGTAGTCCTCATAGGACTTTTGGAGCTCGGCTGTCATGGTGGCCATCATGATGCATGCCACTTTGGTAGCATGTCTTTCATGAACCTCATATTCAGCAAGCTCCTCAGGAGTAGCAGTTGGCTCAGGCACCTTGAGCTCATTGTCAAGAACATATTCCTTGTTCTCGTAACGAGTGACCATCCTGATGTTTCTGATCCAATCAGTAAAGTTGGATCCATCAAAGATGACTCTCTCACAAAGGTTCATGAGAGAGAAGGAGCCAGTAGGGTTTGAACCAGGAGTAAAATTATTGGAAGACATCTGAAGAGAAGAAAGATAAGTTTAGTTTAGATATAGAGATAGTCCTTAATAAAAACACCCAAATGTAATATTAAGGCTAGGATCCAATCACAATATATTATAACCTAGATGAGGGATGCCGTAATCCAAGTTATAACATATTTGAAAGGTAGGTGAATAACGATTCACCAATTTCCACCATGAAAACGAAATATAAATTATTAGGTCTTATTTGTTTTTTAGAAATTCCTAGATTCTTTTAGATTCATTGAACTTTTCAATGGCATGTTTCAATCTCGAGTGTGCCCTTCATGTTTTGTGACTGGGATACCGAGGATCACAAAACAAGCTGTGAAGTAACCATGCAAATTACTTGGTACCCTTAATGTTTTTCACTTAATCGTTGTGCCGGTAAACCACACGCGCTCCTTCCGACCTCATGAAAAACCTTAAGTCACCCTTTACCTTCCTTGTTAAGTCCAAGTTAGTGTGCCGGTAAACCACACACACTCCACCAACGACTTAAACAAGGTGCAAAGTGTAATTTCATGGATTAGCACCTTATTCACATTTTTCCTATAGTAACTAAGATTGGGAATTTATAAAACATTTAGTTACTTTATAATAATCATTATACTTTTAATGAGAATTTATAAGTCCTTGTCTTACCCGTTCGGCAAACGACCCTCCACCAGTCAAGCAAGCGGTGGGTGAGAGTGGACACCCATTAAGTCACCATTTTATAGGCAACAACCTTATACCCACCTTATAGACCGGCTTCGTGAATGAGGCGTACTAGCGGTAAGACGACTTTGTTCTTATACATACATACATATATATATATATATATATATATATATATATATATATATATATATATATATATATATATATATATATAATTATTAAATCATAATACTATAAGTATAAGGGTTGAATTTTAACTTTTAAAATTCTAAGGGTTGGAACTAAAGTTTTAATCAAGACTTTACTTGTTCCAAAACTTAAGGGCAAGTTTTGTAAACTTTCAAAACTTTTTATTTCTTGTAACTTATGAGTTTATTAGGGTATTAAAATGAAGACTCTTCATTTTTATAACCCATGTGTTCTTTTAATGGTTTTTAAAACTAAGTGACTTTTGATTTTTCCATAACTTGAGGACAAGTTATGGACTCCATTAAAACACATAATAATCATGAATTAATCTACCACATAGGTTACAAGTAATTTCTATGATCATCTAAACATCATAAGATCAAGAACATGAATATGAACACTTTCATGAATCAAAAATTACATTTAAACCTTTGTAATTTTGATAACTTGTTGTTGTAAATGGATTAGCAAGGACATTACACCACCTAAAATGAGTTTTCAAGTACCAAAACAGTTTAGGGTAATGTTTCTAGTCCATTTCCAGCAACTAAAGTCGAAAAACTGCATTATGTGGCTTCTACTCGCCGAGTGAAAGAACCTACTCAGTGAGTAGGATGAAGATACGCATGAACTCGGCGAGTTCATCAGGCAGATTGCAAAAATATCGACTTTTTTTCAACTTTTTAGCACACATAACAAACAAACAAGCCTAGGCTCTGATACCACTGATGGGTTTTGAGCATTCTAACACTTCCTAAGTGTACATGCAACCCTAATAACCTTGGATCTATGTTTGTCTAATTATCATGCAAAGTTGATTTCCAAGGCTATGATCCTATCTAGCATACATGGGGAACAATTTTAACCTAAATAAAAGATAGAACTACATACCTTGTTGTTCGTTTTGATCCTTGAAACCTTGTGAGCCTAGCACCCCAAGTGTGATGCCTCAAATGCTTCACACAACACCAAATGCTATGGAGTAAACTTGGAGAGAAAGTGTAACACTCAAAAATCGGCTCTAGCCCTCTTGTTTCTTGTCTAACTGATTTTGGGAGAGTATGAGATTCTTATATAGTGTTGACACATCTAGGGTTACACCATGTAAACCCTAATGTGTCACTCTTCATTTCCATAACCCATGGGTTTGTAACTCCCATGGAGCCTCCATGGAGCATCCAATGGGTCCAATCCCAACTTGATTATCCATGGAGCCTCTTAGCCCACTATATATGTTATGGATGATTTACATAATCAATCCATATATTTAATTAGTTATCTTTTGATCACTTAGTTAATGCTAAAATTAATTCTTGATCAAACTAATTAAATAATATTATTTAATATATTAGAACTTATAATCTATTAATAACCACAAGTGTTATTTCTCTCATTTAGTCTATCCAGTTGCATGGTGCCATGCAACCCAAATGGACCATGCCGAGTCGAGTCAAGTACATACTAGAAATAGTTATGGACTTAGACACCTTATCCAACACCACCAGGATATCCTCTAATGGTACCACTGCCGACTCGTCGACTATACACTTCCTCAGCTGCGATACGTGGAAAGTGTCATGAATCTAGCCTAACTCTACATGTAACTCCAACCGGTAGGCTACCCTGCCTACCCTCACAATCACTCGAAATGGGCCAATATATCGGGGCCCCATCTTGCCCCTCTTCCTGAACCAGATCACTCCTTTCCAAGGAGATACCTTCAGGAGTACGAAATCACCAACCTGGAACTCGAGCTCTGACAATCGTCTATCCGCATAACTCTTCTGACGGCTCTGGGTCGTCAGCAACCTCTGTCGGACCTGCTGTATCTGCTTTGTCGTCTGAAGCACAATCTCTGTACTACCCATCACACGTTGCCCTACCTCTCCCCATCAAATGGGAGTCCGACACCTCCTCCCATACAACAGCTCAAAGGGTGGCATACCATTGCTCGAATGATGGTTGTTGATATGGGAAAACTCAACCAAGGGTAAATATGTGTCACAACTCCCTCTGAAATCTTATACACATGCCCGAAGCATGTCTTCGAGCGTCTGAATCATTCGCTCGCTCTGAAGTGTCCTCAGACATCACCATGATAAGCTCTAGCTCATTTCTTATATGCCTCTTCGAGACTGAGCACCAGGTCAGCTTTTGACTCCACAGCTGAACCTCCAAAGGTCACCCATAACATGATCCAAAATATCTCACTAACTTCCTCCCTGTGACCACTATTCCGGCCCAATGACATGTAAGTCACGAAATTCTCTTTTCCTCATACGAAAAATACAATCCAACCGAGGATCGACTTAACTCTGACCTCTGGTGTCTGCTGCGCATATCTCCTGCGCATCTCGCTGAATCTCCCGACAGAGACCGAGACCCCAGTATCGCCCCCGGTTCAACCACCAGGCTCCAAAACTCTTCCGCATCATACACTGATCGGAGAACACTCCATCATCACACTCTCTTTCCGTCTAGTGAGTACTGTGGCTCCCGCTGTAAGGTTCAAATATGGATCTTCACCAGTAGTTAAGCAACAATCAATCACAAGAAAAGAATAAAGATGAAAAGGAATCAAGCTTGCACACGATTGTATTCAAAAATCATCTGGTACAACTCGATAAGACTAAATGGCATCAACAACGGCAAATGACTAACACCTCCACTATTTATACTAGACATGAATCGTAAACATAATTTGCTACCGTACACACCCAAAAATGTCCAACACCCTAACAAACAACCCATAAAAATTATTACAAACTCATACTTAACCAAAATACATTAAATCCTAGACCAAACCATAAATTGGATCCTTCAATCTCCCCCTTGGTTTGGTGCTAGCTTTGACTCAGTCTTTGTCGACCACCAGTACGTCAGATCTCCCCATCGCACCATTCCACATCTTCTTTTCAATAATTTGTGCCACCATCGCCATATATTCTTTTGTAGCGGGCTCAAATATTGACTCAGCCACAACAATCTGTTTAGTAGTAAGATGATGAATGTCCCACTTGTGAAATTAGAGCAAGTCCCTTTTCTCATAGAGACGGATGCAATCTTCCTTTAACTTGATGACCGCAACATCCGTGGCTTCATCGTACAGCCAATAAAGCATGGATGAAAGAGAACCATCAGGATAATTTTGAAGAACAGGAACATGCTTAACCTGGGCTGTAGCGGGCCACATCCCTGATCTAATTGGTTGTTTTGTCGAGGAATCAAAGACCTTGGAGTGAACCTTGACAACGGGCTCTGCAGTCTTCATTGACGGAAACCCCTTGGCCACTTGATCTTCCAAAAATGATTTGAACTGACTTGCCGTGGGATTATTTGAGGGATTTGAGAAGGGAGCTTTAGACAGCTCAATAAGATCAATTTTTGTAAAAGAATTAAAGTCGTGAGCGTCTTTGTATAATTCTTTGTTGCCGCTCTTTCTCCTCACCATGAACATATTCATCGTGTCATGGAATCTCCATCCAATGATTCCAGATCTATCACCATAAGTGTCTCTGAAGCGTTGCGCACCCAAATCCGTGATAGTAACCTGTTGTTGATCCCAGGGTGCCTTGTGATCTATACTACGCTTGAATAGGTGCCTTGGGAACATCTTGATTGGGAAGATAAATTAGCGGTTCATCAACAGAAGATCTGAATTCGTCGCCAAATTTGTCTTCCAACTTTTTCTTCAAGTCATAGTAACTGGCCATCAGAAGGCCAAAATGAGTCTGGAGATCTGTAATTTATTTGTTCTTTGCTGCATTCTCTTCATTAAGTTCTGCCATTTGAATACTGAGTTGTGTGTTTTTAGCTTGAATACCCGCGACCTTAATGTCAAGCTCAATATTCCTCTGATCCAACTCAACATTTTTTTGACTCAGAGCGGCGACCTTCTTCTGAAGTTCAGAGAGAGAAGGACTCTCTTCTCCTAAGTTACTGCCCTCTATACAGATTCCTTTGCCATAAGGAGGGGGTGTTGAAAGTTGTTTTCTGGCCAAGAGCAAGGCTAGTCTAGCAGAGATAGCATCATGCTCTGACCTAGGAGGAGAGAAATTTGTTGGAAAAGATGAGTCACCAGTCTCGTGGAGGGTACTAGGACCTTTAGTGAATGGTTCATTTGAGACTATAACTGGGGTTGTTGTTGGAGGAGCAGAAAAACTTGGAGTTACCAGTCTAGGATCAAGTCTGCGTCTTTTGCTTGCAGGAGGTGTGACTTGAATGGTGGTGGGATCACATTCTACAGGCTTAGAGGTAGGTGAAATAACATCAAGGGGAGGAATCCCTGACGTTATCACCATAGAACTTAGGCCATCCACAATGGGAGTTGTATGAGGGTTTAATAGATTAAATGTGAATATAATATAGAAGAGAGAGAGTGTAGAGTTTAATGGCCATTGAATGGTGTAATAGAATTGTAATGAAAAGTAATGAATTTTTTAATAATTAAATTGAATGTGTATGTTCTCTTTCCTATGTGGCAATCCATACAACTCTTCATGGGTTTAATGGATTGGAGATGGCCTTACTATATTCTCCGTGGTGTTGGTTGGAGGAGGTGAGGCTTCGAGAACGTCTTCTTCATCCCTTGTCTTAGTTCCCGGTTCAATAACTTCATCGACATTGTTGAGCAGCTCATTGATGTTCATCCCTGTCATGAAATCTTCGTTACTCCCAAAATTGACAGGAATTTCATCATTGTCAAATCCTGAGAGATCCAGTCCTTCATACAAGTCAGTTTCTGACCCCGACTCCTTGTGAAAATCTTCTTCTATTCGTGCGGAAGTCAATTCATGTTCCTCAGCCACTCGTGTGTTAGCAGCTAGATCTTCTTCTTCTTCATGATCTGAGACAGTGATCACATTGTCAGAAGCAACCCTCTCAGATGAAACTTGCTCAGATGACACTTTGTCGGGTGTTCCATGCGACTCAGAAGACTCGTCAATTTCAGCAAATTTTCCAAATTTGACCAAAGGATGTTTGCCTTCAAAAACAACTTTTCCCTTTCTATTCTTCTTGATGAGACCAACTGTGTGAGGGCCCAAGGATTTAATATCCAACTTGTCACCATCCTTCACCATTTCTGGAAATTGATCGTCGACGAATACTTGGATGAACCTTGGATAAAGAAGAAATCCATCTCTGGTCCCCCCGAGTAATGGCATTAATGTTCATTAAGAATTCATCAAGTATGAACTTTGAGAAATTAAAGTCTATGCCAGCAGCTAAAGAGACAATTGCCCCTATGTTCCTGAGGGAGATCGCATCGGCTCCTAATCTCCGGCTAGAAATGCAGCTTACGAACACATGCGCCAGGAATCGCCAGTAAGGAGGCAGGAGCTTCTTTATGGTGAGAGGATAGACACCCTCATATCCCATCCTCTGAAGAACCCCTTGTACATCATCAATTCCAATCTCATTAGGGAAATTGGATTCCTCGTTGACCAGTAGGGTATCTCTGATGTACTGATCTGTAATCTTGATCTTGCAACCCTTGACTATGGCTTCAATAGTAATTTCTCCTTTGACTTTGGTCATGCAAGCTGTCTGCCAAAATTCCCGGATGATATTCTGATAGATAATGGGATTTACAGTGATGGCACAAGATAAACAGCATTCTCTCAGTCTGTAGATCATTGACTTGAATTGAGAATGAGCAGCAGGAGGATCATCCAGCACGATCGCCAAGTTGTGCATATCCACGAACTTAAGATTTGCCATTTTTCTGCACTAAACAAGCCAAGTAAGAAAACACAAAATATAATAGTGCAAAACATCAAGTTTTCTTAATTAGAGAATTTATTTTGGCCTCTGACTGCAAAATATTAGAATTTACGGTCAAAAATTGTCAACAAAGGGTTTACGGTCAAAGTTGGTCAACAGACCGTAAACTGAGTTTACGGTCGTAAGACCAAAACTTGGGTGTACGGTCGTAAGAACAAAACTTGGGTTTACGGTCGTAAGACCAGAACCCGAGTTTACGGTCGTAAAGCCACTTTGGGTTTACGGTTCTTGAATGTTCCGAAACTGTAAACCCCTCGATGAACAGTTTACGCCGAAAAACTTTAATCTTCGATTACTCTTTCGTTTGTGGTCGAAATCACGAATAAAGAACAGATCCTTGGTCGGAATCAACATACCTGTTAGGGCTTAAATGTTGTAATAGTCGAAGAGTCAGTTAGATTGTTACGAAGTATATTTTGTCTTCGTAAGAAGGAGTCTTCGGATGTAATGTTATTTGTACTAAGGCATTATAAAGAGTAGTCTTAATCTCTAGTCCTTAGTATTGTTATGCTTTCTTTCTCCTATAAATAGGGGTCTGTACTAAGTGATTAGATATCGCTTTTCACTCAGTCTTTACGGATTATTCATTGTAATCTGTAAACTCAAAAGCATAATACGAGCTGAACAAATATTCTATTTACTCTCGTATTCATCGTTATTATTCTTCCTGAATTCATACTTGAATTTGATTCAAACTCGATTGCAAATCTCATCAATTGGTATCAGAGCAGGAATCCTTTCTGTGATCTGATTTTCATACGTTCAAAAAGATTTTTGAATCTACTGTTTGATTCAAAACGTTTCCGTTCTTTTTGAGTGTGAAAAATTCTTCTTGATCTAAATCTAGGATTTCAAAATACAATTTGAAATATACAATTTGATTTCAAAATTCTCAAAGTTTTCGTATCATCTTGAAGTTTTTGTCCGTACAACAATGGCGTCATTCAATCTGAATTCCATGACATCATTTTCTCATTTGCTTGGTTCATCCACAAAAATTCTGATGCTTATTCCAGAATATTACGATTAGTGGGCAGATCATATGCAAGATTACTTGAACAGATTGGATGAAGAATTATGGAAGTGCATTTCAGGAGAAATCAATCAACCTACAACAGTTCAGCCAATTGGTGTGTCTTCAAGCAGTTCGGAAGTTAACAATCAATCCAATCGTTTAAAACAACTGGAGAAGAAATGCATGAGGGAATTAAGAGGTGCCTTGCCTCCTATTGTGTACAATTATGTCAGAACATGTACAACAGCTAAAGAAATCTGGAACAATCTCAAAGAAAAATTTCAAGGAAGTGAAAAAACGAAGATCACATCTGTGAAACAATGCTTGGTGGAACTCAAAGATTTCAAACAGAAAGAATCTGAATCCATTGAAGTATACTATGATCGGTTCAACGTGTTAATCTATCGTTGTAATTGTTATGGTATTACAAGGTCATCAATGGAGTATAACTTGATATTTGTAATGGGACTTCGAAAGGAGTGGAGGAGTGTGAGTATGATGGTGAAAAACCAACAGAGTTTTGATACTTCGACTTTAAATGACTTGTACAATCAATTGAAATCTCATGACAATGAGGTTAATGAAATAGCTGAGGAAGCGATAGCAAGTCTTGGTGGACCATTGGTACTCGTTTCGAAGGTTTCAGAAAGAGAGAATGAAAAATCGAAGTCTGATGAAGAAGAAGGTTTTCTGATGAATTCTGATGATGAGGCTGTTGCATTTTACTCAAACAATCGAGTAAAGAAATTTTTTAAGAAACCTTTTAATCCAAAGAACAAGTCATCAGATTCGAAGGGTAGTTTTGAGAACAAAAATAGAGTGGATGAAAAGAAGAAAGAAGTGAAGAAGGATTCGAAGAGTGAAATGGAGCAAATGAAGAAGATATTGAAAGGTGATACAGGGATTAATTGCCATTATTGCTATGGTGCAAATCACTTGGCAGTAGATTGCTTGTTGAGAAAGAAGGATGAAAAGAAAAATAAAACAAAGGATGAAGCGAGACAACTTCAATTCTCAATGCTCTTGGCCTTTTCCTTTCAAGATTGACTTTCCGACTGAGAGCATCAGCAACAACATTAGCTTTACCGGGATGGTAAAGTATCTCGCAGTCGCAGTCTTTAAGTAATTCTAGCCAGCGTCGTTGCCTCATATTCAATTCTTTCTGATTAAAGAGATATTGGAGACTCTTATGATCAGTGAAAAGTTTGCACTTCGTGCCATAGAGGTAATGCCTCCATATTTTCAGAGCGAAAACTACCGCTGCCAACTCCAAATCATGAGTCGGGTAATTCTTTTCATGCTCGTTCAGCTGTCGAGACACATATGCTATCACCTTTTCTCTTTGGGTCAAAACACAACCCAATCCAACCCCAGACGCATCGCTATAAACAGCGAAGTCTTCAACTCCATCGGGTAAAGAAAGTATCGGTGCCTCGCATAGCCTCTTCTTTAGCTTCTCGAATGCTTCTTTATGCTTATCACTCCAAGCATAAGTAGCTCCTTTGTGGGTCAAAGCTGTTAATGGAGTAGCAATCGAAGAAAAGCCATGGATAAACCTTCGGTAATATCCGGCTAATCCTAAAAAGCTTCGAATCTCCGTGGGACTTTTCGGTTGTTTCCACTTCATCACAGCTTCAATCTTTGCTGGATCAACCATTATCCCTTCTTGGTTGACCACGTGACCCAAGAATTGGACTTCACGAATCCTAAAATTACATTTGGAGAACTTTGCATACAACTTCTACTGCTTCAAAACTTCTAACACTTCTCGCAAGTGTCTGCCATGCTCCTCCTGGCTTTTCGAGTAAATCAGAATGTCGTCTATGAACACCATCATGGATTTATCAAGGAAAGGATTACAAACCCTATTCATTAAATCTATAAATGCTGCCGGAGCATTGGTTAGTCCAAACGACATAACCAAGAACTCGTAGTGTCCATATCTAGTTATGAATGCAGTCTTCTCGATATCTTGTTCTCTTACTTTTAGCTGATGATATCCTGACCTAAGATCGATCTTCGAGAAATAGCTCGAACCTTGCAATTGATCAAATAGGTCATCAATCCTCGGCAACGGATATCTATTCTTTATTATTGCCTTATTCAGCTCCCTGTAATCAATGCACATTCTCATACTTCCGTCTTTCTTCTTCACAAATAACACCGGAGCTCCCCAGGGTGATGAACTAGGTCTAATGAAACCTTTGTCCAATAACTCCTGAAGTTGCATCATTAGGTCCTTCATCTCCATCGGTGCTAATCGGTAAGGTGCTTTTGCTATTGGCGTGGTCCCTGGTAACAACTCTACTCTGAACTCCACTTGTCTATCAGGTGGTAATCCAGGAAGATCTTCAGGAAATACTTCCGGATAATCACACACCACTGGAATATTCTGCGTCACCTTCTTTTCCTTCTTAGCATCAATCACGAATACTAAATATGATGTACATCCCTTGGTCAAACACTTTCTGGCTTTCATTAGAGAAATGATTCCAGAATTTACTCGCCGTTTGTCCCCGTACACCATAAATGAATCCTTCCTAGGCGGGTTTACTTTAACTATCTTCTTCTTGCACAAAATTTCGGCATCATTGGCGCTAAGCCAATCCATTCCCAACACGATATCGAAACCATTAAGTTCGATAGGCAATAATTTCTCGTGAAACTTATTCCCATTAAGGTCGATTAAGATGTTTTTCATATGACGGCTAACAGGTACAAACTTGCCACTAGCAACTTCGACTAATAAAGCATTATCTAGTCTATCAACAGGCAAAGCTAGCTTTCTACCAAACTCATGCGAAATAAAGGAGTAGTTGGCTACAGAATCAAACAAAATTTGAGCAGGTAATTTGTTTACGAGAAAGGTACCTGAAGCGACATCAGCTTCATCTGTCGCGGCCTCGAGTGTCATCTGGAAGGCTCTCGCCTTCGGCTTTGGTGGAATGTTGGGCCTAGCTGCCTCCTTCTTCTTCGGACAGTCTTTCAAAATGTGCCCCTCTTCATTACAACTAAAACACATCCTTTTGTTGTTCGCACACTCATTGGCAAAATGTCCAACCTTTCCACACTTGTAGCAGGTTACATCCTCGCTACATTTCCCAAAGTGCTTCTTTTTACACTTATCACACCACTTCTCTTCGCCTCCTTTTCCTCCACCAAACTTTTTCGAATCAGATTTCAAAAATTTGCTTTTCTTACCGGAACCAGATGTTCCCTCAAACTTTCTCTTCTCACCAACCTCAACCTTGTCGGTGGTTCTCCCCTTAATCATGTTCTCAACAGACTTGGCAACCCAGATAGCTGCCTCTAGAGTATGTGCCTGACGTACTGGCACCTCATACTCCCATGGGAGTCCCTTCGCATACCGGTCCACCTTTGTCAGCTCGTCTGGGACGATACGCAAGTCAAACTCCATCTTATCGGTGAAGTTATTGGTGTATTCATTAACTGACATGCTGCCTTTCGTCAATGTCAGAAACTTGTTCTCTAGTTCCAACAGATTTTGGGCCGAACATAACTTACGTTTGAACTGCACCAAATATTATGCCCATGTCAATTGCAGTAGCTCATTAGGGCTCAAAGTCTTCCCTAGAGTGTTCCACCAACGAACGGCTCCACCTCGGAATTGTCGCACTGCATAGATAGTCTACAACTTGCCTCTGCAGCCACATGTCATGAAAGCTAACTCCATTTCGGAGATCCAATCCATAACTCCAATCAGATCCTCCTTTCCATTGAAGTTCGATGGTTTGCATGTTAGAAAGTCCTTGTACTTGCATCGCATTCCATCATTCCTTCCATCATGGTTGTTTTGCCTAACTATCGGTGGGTTGGCTTGACCAACAGACCCACTGAAATTTCCACCTTCTGAGTGCCCTTCATTTAATTCGGGCTCTTCCACACGAATTAACAGTTCTTCACGATTCTGTTGAAGCAATCGTCTAGTTTCATCCATCTGACGATCCAACATCGTTTGAATCATCATTTGCACACCAGCCATGGTTATTGGCTCAGGTGCTGCTGCTACGACAGGTATTTGTTCAATCATTGGTGGTTGATTCCTGTTTTCATCAGCATTTCCAACTTCACTTCTTGTTCTCACCATTTTGATCTACACACCGAATAAGGTGAAATTAGATCCTCATTCACGATAGATATTCAAATCATCCTTATCACTCCGAAACGTTTACATGCTAGTTCTAAATTCGTAGACGTACGCTTAGAATCCTACACACATAAGGTTTCCAGATCCGGTCGGCAACAGACCATAGATCCAAACAAATAATATCATATATGGCAACATATAGCATTTAGCACATAAAAGCATTTTAGGCAACTTTCCTAAAATAAACTAGTGCTCGTGTCTAAAATATAACAGACACACATCTCAAAATTCCACTTGCCATTCTATGTTTAAGTCTAGAAATCCTACAAATTCCTAGTTCGCATAAACTAATGCTCTGATACCAACTGTGACATCCCCAAAATCTTGGCCAGAAAAGACTGATTTTCATTTATGCTTTTTAAACATTTTCAGAGTAAATCCTTTTGATTTGAAAGAGTTGCGGAATTTGTTCCCAAAAACAAAACATGATAAAACAATGTTTACCAAAGCATTTCATAAAAGAAATGTATTTTCATTATATAATCAAAACTCGGGGTGTCATGTTCCGATACAGACCAATAAGCATAAACGATAACATTACAAGTCATTCAACAAATATATGCATATACAGACTTGTAAACAAAACAACTTGATGGTTCGTCCATCTTATGCCCTCGCGCCACTTCCTGTAATACAAATAAATCTGAGTGGGTCAGGCTTGGGAGCCTGGTGAGCATATAGGGTTTTCAACCCACAATAAATAATAATATTTAATTCCACCAACCAACAATAACCCAATTACCCATTCCCGTTATTCTCACTTTATGTCCCTAAAATAACTAACACAAGGGACCTAGTCTAAGAATATTTCATCGGGGCGACAACACATGCTTCGGGGGTTCCTCAGCAATATAAGTCAAATAAGGCAACCATGAGGGGGATGGAGTACAGCGAATGAACACCCAAGTTCATTAACACCTACAGGTGGCGAACCTGCTAATGTTTCCACAAGACTATCTAGAAAAGTCTGTGGTCGTCATCTAAACTCCGCTAGATGACTAAATCAAACAACAACGAGGCCTCTCATCTGTTTATTACACACCAACTATCTACCCATGTTCTACCCAACATATTAGTAGATAAAAATATACATTTTTATACATAGTTTAAAAACCTATACAGCATGCTTTAATCAATATATATTCCACATAACAGATGAGGCACACACACACATAACACGTATTTCATAGAGAATAATCATATCTATGAGATAGAAGAAAGTGAATACACATTCACACATATAAACAACAATATACTTAATACGCTCAAACCATACTTGTATTATTATCGTGTTTCTGAAAGGTAGTATACACTCACTTGATTAGAAGATGATCGGACAGCACTACGACTTGCAGAAGTAGTAATTCTCAGCAGATCTGGAAGATCTCTACAAAAATCGAACTTCTCGCGGGTAGAGCATCGGCTCGGGAACCGCACTTCTCGGGATCTTCGGGATCTCGGGACTTGCTTCGGGACTCGGGAATATTACCGGGGCTTGGGGTACTTCTGGCACGCAAATCGATGCAAAACGGGAGAGAGAAGAGAGAAAATAGCAACCCTAAACGACTGGCCCTTCAAATCTATTTATAGGGCAAATTTGGCCCTTGCCACGTCGTGGCAACCTTTTTCCACGTCGTGGGCTTGTTCGTCATTGCATGCGTCATCCCAAGTTGCATCTGGGGGCCTCCCGGAGGTGACAGGAGATTTGCCACGTCGTGGCAATGCTTGCCACGTCGTGGTCTCTGACAGTTTTGGGGTTTCGCGCCCCGAACTTCAGAAATTCATAACTTTCGCATACGAACTCCGTTTTCGACGTTCTTTATATCGCCGCGAAGGTGAGACTATGCTCTACAACTCTCGTTTAAACGCCATTGGCTAATTTTGAATTTATTTTTAATATATTATAAGTATATTACTTATATATTATCTTTAGTAGGCCGGGACAGGAAAACTCCGTTCGAAATTCATAACTCCTTCAGCTGAACTCCGTTTCTGTCCGTCTTTCCATCGTTGCACTACTATAGATGAGATCTTCAATTCTCATTTAGATCACTAAGGATAGATATCTATCTACCTTAAATTCACTATTTACGTTGCGCTGGGTCGTGCCGGTTCTGTCGCAAAACTTCGACAGGTCATAACTTCTTCGTTATAACTCGGATTTTGGCGTTCTTTATATATTCGGAAACCTCGTTTCAACTACTACAACATTAACCAAAGATATCAAGTTTATTTTACCCTTAAATTTTGACGCTTATTTTTATTCTTAATTAATCAAACCATATAATTAAGCAATTAAGCACAAAACACATAATACTCAAATAATACACTTCTATTATTTCAAAATGGGTTACAAAGGTTAACCTAGACTATTACATTGCTAAAAATGGAAAGCCCGGAAACACAGGCTTACAATCTGGTCCTCCCAGTCAAAGGATTGAGCAACCATAGCAGTCTCACCATTAGCTGCAGCACCTGCACGGTTGTTTCCCACTGCTACCATTGTTCTGTTGTTGTTGACCCTGCGATCTGGCTTTGGACAGTCACGAGCAAAGTGACCCGGTTCGTGGCAGTCGAAACATCTCAGCGTGCTCTTGTTAAATCCCACCTTCTTGTCAGCATTCAAGCCCCAGTTGCTCTTTCCAGTCTTCTTAGCAAACTGCTTGGCCCTAAAAATAGCCATAACAATCTGCCACGTGATGTCCATCTCTTCCATGTCTTCAGGATGAATCTAATCCAAGTCAGCAAATGACAGCTGAGGTGGAAGATCTCCAGCTACAAAAACATTGTAGCAGTTAACCATCCCAGTAGCTAGGGCCAGATTCTCATCAGTTTCTTTAGAGTTTGAGGAAGAGGCTACAACAGGCACATTTGGAGAAGAAACAACATGTGGGGAGACAAAAGGTTGATTCTGAGGATGAGGAATAGGTGATGCAGTAGCAAAGGTCTGAATCTGAGGTGGTTTAGCAGCAAACCCTTGACCTGAAGAGGGTATGATTGAGGTTAGAGCACTGTTGGATGAGATCCCAAGATTTGCAGTAGAGTATGAGCTCACGTGATTGATCTCTCTCTGTTTGTCATCGACATCACAAGCTTTGATGACTGCCATGGTTTCAGCAAGAGTGAGGCAGTTTAGATCCTTAGTTTTCTTGATCACAACAACATTCATATCCCATGATCTAGGAAGAGCATTGAGAAGCTTTTTGTTGATTTCTGACTTGGTCAAGTAAATCCCAGATATGTTCATGTCCGTTGTGAGAGTTGTGAACCTCTGCAATTGAGCCTCAAGAGTCTCTCCTAGAATGTAATTGAACATGTTGAACTTTTGTCTCAACATGTCCTGGCAACTCTCCTTCATGTCCTCATTGCCCTCATAAACCTCAATTAGAGCTTCCCATAGATCTTTGGCTGAAGTGTACTCACGAAAACCTTGAGCAATATCGGGAGATAATACCATGGTTAAAGTGGCTAAAGCCCTTTCTTGCTCCTCAATTTTCTCAAACTCCTCATCAGTGTAGTTTTCAACCTCCTTGTCAATCACTTGGCCTCCGATTGTTGTGGTGATTCTAACAGGCCCTCTAAGAATACTTCTCCATACCTTAAAGTCCTTCATTTTGATGTATTTTTCAATCCTATACTTCCATTCTGGGAAACCATCTGCAGACATCAATCTTGGAATTCGTGTAGTGGTGCCCATGACAGTGTCATGTTCATGAAAATGATTTTGACCTTGAGAATCCATTTGTAATTAAGAAAATTAAGTTCAAAAATGAGTTTACGGTTTAAAAAGATTACAACCGTAAACTAGGTTTACGGTTGAGAGATTGCGACCGTAAACAGGGTTTACGGTTTATGAGTTTACGGTTTGAGAGTTTTCGGTTTATGCAATTATGGTCCTTGAAGAGTAGTTTACGGTTCTTGAAGATTCAATGATTACAGTTCTTGAAGTTCTTGATTCAACAACCGTAAATGGAGTTTACGGTTGACTGTAAACTTCAGAAATCCCTTAAAAACACGATTTTCTCAGTAGAAACGATTCCCTTCACCAAGTACACACTTCCAGCAGGTTCAAACTCCAAAGATATCGGTTGAAATAGCCTCAAGGTAGCCCAAAAATCGACTGAAAGAAGATTTAACACCAGTTTCTACTCTGATACCAATTTTAAGGTCCAAATATGGATCTTCACCAATAGTTAAGCAACAATTAATCACAAGAAAAGAATAAAGATGAAAAGGAATCAAGCTTGCACACGATTGTATTCAAAAATCATCTGGTACAACTCGATAAGACTCAATGGCATCAACAACGACAAATGACTAACACCTCCACTATTTATACTAGACATGAACCGTAAACATAGTTTGCTACCGTAAACTGAGTTTACGGTCGTAAACACCCAAAAATGTCCAATACCCTAACAAACAACCCATAAACATTATTACAGACTCATACTTAACAAAAATACATTAAAGCCTAGACCAAACCATAAATTGGATCCTTCACCCGCAGTATCACAACACCCTCTGACTAGTGAGCACTATGGCTCCCCGCAGTATCACAACACCCTCTGACTAATGAATACTACGGCTCCCTGTAGTATCCCAACTCCCTATCTCTGACTTGTAAGCACTACGACTCCCCATAGCATCACAACACCACACTACGTCCACTAACTCATGCTCCACAGACTATCATAGATAGCTACCCATACTTGACCCGAATATGCATCACAGACTCTGGCGGCAACCGACATAACAAAATACCTACCTCTACGGAGATCCACTTTCTTAAATAATCCTTCTTGATGCCAATACTCGAAGAGCTCCCACTGGAACTGTAGATACATGATACACCACTAGTCTTTCAAACTCAAGATTCTAAATAACTCCGAAATCGGGATATTATACCCGGGAACCATAGAACACCATTACAGAACATCACAATGTCTTGCCTCAACCACTGATCTCCTACTCCCAGCACCATACAGATACACCAATACATTTCCTCTGAACTCCATAATTAATTCTTTATTTTACCCAATGCGCAACTTCGGTGTATCCAAACACTCAATTGGAATACAGAGAAAGCGCTATCACTTCAGAACACGCTGATGATCCTCCGAAACCCTTTCCTTTACTGCTCAAAATCCAAGCAAGAATACACATACCTGCCTGGACCGCCACCAGATTCCTGACCATTGCCCACCTTCCGTGGAGACACTCATCCTTTCTCAGACACGTACCACATACATTATCTCGCTCTGCGCCTCTCCTTGATCACTAATGACCCTGGTCTCATGAATTCATGCCGCAAGTCTCTGAATCCAACCCCTATCCACTCTTGCACAAATCTCTGGTTCCCTCAATAAAATACCCAGTTCTCCCCCACTTAGGGTTCGAACCATCACCAATTGACGTATCAACAATCTACTCCACAAACGGTTTCCACCAGAAACATAGAACCTATGCTTTGAAGGTGCCACACAACGCCCAATGATCTCCCCACGTAGAGATAAAGAAATCTCAAATACCCTAAATCTCCGATGAAATCCTCAGGAACTTCTCATCACGACTGCCTCTAACCATTCGAAGTCTCATACCATCCCAATACCGAACATCTCAACTGTCCAGTACTATCACTGACTCTTAGACTGAAACAAAAAAATCATCATACTCCCCATTCTCGACTTCTCAACCCCCTCTCCAACACATGAACCATCACAAGAACAGGGACCCCACTACCATACTCAATACCCATCATAGACAGAAGAGCCACCGCTCTGATATGCTCGTCTGGATTACCCACTGATACCGCTACCACAGGCCTTACTATACTCTATTAGTCTGTAATATGGTCCTTGACCATTTCAGTCCCCACTGACTACCTGCTCATGGTAGATCATTTCCTCGTCGAAGACATGCTGCCTGACACTCTGGTGGAAGAATCGTCATCGATGTCAACCCGTAGGGTTTACTCCTAAACCCTAAACTGAAATCTCACGCCTCTCCTGTTTGCCACAGGAAACATAAATAGCACCCATCAGGTCACAGAAGGTGATATATCCTCCATCGGCTGTTTGCTCACTTAGACCGCAATCCCCCCCCCCTAAATGCCTTCTCTTCTAATCCCTGAGTCTGCCGACTACATTTGACATCTTACCAAAATACTCTGAAGTGCTCTCAACCTCCCTCTCAGGGATGCCTCTTTAGAATCAATCATGGCCCTCCGGCCTAAAACCCCATCGCGTCCAAACTTCACCAGTCAATCCTGACCGGACAACCGGAGAATCACAAGCATCATTTGCTAAGAACCATGGTTCTCAGCCCGTGACATCTCTTCTTAATCTGCTACAATGTATTGTACTCGAACCATAACATCACTCCTCAATCTACTCCGATGTATGGTACTCGAACCATAACATCACTCCTTAATCTGCTCCGATGTATGGTATTCGAACCATAACATCACTCCTCGATCTGCTACTTAGAACCTTCAGAATACTCCCCGTATCGAGTATGGGTCCTCTGCTTTCGGTAGTACGGGCCCATACTACCTGCCACATCTACCCTACTTTCCACACGGACCATCCCAGAGCTCCTAAGTAGCTACTCAACCTTCTCGTTCACTAATTCCTCCACGCGTGCTCGCTCCTCAGCGAAATGCTCTACTCCGCCAGCGTACACATCTGGCTAAGGTTACTCCCTAGGATCTTCCTTGGTCCTCCCACTTCTCCGCCATCAGCTGCTGAAGAGCTCCTAATGAAGCCAGCCATCTACCTCCTGAATATTGTCATATTCACTTGGTAGCTGACTCGCATCATCGAGAGTTCCACAAAGCACGAAGCAAGCAACATTCGGGCATCGAAGAATACATAGAACTCACTCTAAGTGATAACTCCGCTTGCTCTGCTCATCCTCGAAAGTACCACCGAACTCTGCAACTCTACCCCTCGCGGGTTCTAACTATTATTTCGATAAGCACCATGGTACTCATCTAGGCATCTTTCCTAGATTACTTCTCTACTCAAATCCATTAAAAGGATTCCAACTGAATATTCTCACTCATCACATACTCAAAAGCACATCACATATGACAGCAACTCCTAGACTAAAGCATCACAAATCAGGCCATTCTAGTCCTAAGATATGAAGTACCTAGCCTGTCTCTAGCATGCATAATATCTCATAAAGTGCATTATAAATATCTTATAACACAAAAGTAAGGGTATTTTGGGAAATCACCGTTCCGGCTCTGGCTGATTGTACACACTGCTCTTTCTTGCTTTTTCTTTGAACTCTTATTCACTTTTAGGAAATCATTTCTTTGCAAACTTTTCTTACTCCCTCAGTTTGAGTCCAGATTTATCCGAAGGTGCATCCGAATCCCTCAAACCAAGGCTCTGATACCAACTTGTAACACCAAAATTTTCAAAACAAAATTTTCATTTAAAATCACTTATCTCTTTAACACTTTTTCATAAAAATATCCTTTTTGTTTTAATTACAATACATAACTCTTTTGTTCAATCAATTAATAAACCAGGATCCTCAAACAAACGTTTCCTCTGGTGTGTACAATCGAGCCGGTGCCGTCCCATGATCCTGAGAAAACCTGAAACATATAACACAAAACACTTTAAGCACGAAGCTTAGTGAGTTCCCTAATATACCACTCTAACACATATTAGCCACTCGAGACTATAATCTCGGTTGACCCTCTGGTCAGTGTGTCTCAATGGGACCCTCCAGTCCCAACTCTCGGTCGGCCCTCTGGCCCTAACTCTATGGACCCAAAGGTCCTAACTCTGAGAACTCTGAATTACATATCACAATAAATCTCAACACGTAAATAGCATACAAATACACTGGCACATAATTCTAAAAATACCACATGTAACATATATTAGCCACTCGAGGCTATAACTCTGTGGGCCCTTGGGCCCTAACTCTACGGACCCTCTGGTCCTAGCTCTATGGACCTTCCGGTCCTAACTCTGATATACACACAGCATAAATCACATAGAAATAATGCAATGCCACACTTCACATATATAGCATATAATATCTCTATCACATAACTTTGTTACCACTCTAGGTAAAGTATGGTGAGAAGACTCACCTGGCAAGCAGAAAGCAGATATTCTCACACTTGAATCTCGAACTCGCCACCGCCTAACACATAAGGCAAATACTATCATGAATATAACTCTCGAGACTAGACTCAACCCTCTCTTGGCACCCACAGAAGGGTAAAAGACCATTTTACCCCTCTCATGACTCTAATGTCCAATCATTGACTAAACCCCCAAAGTCAACAAAGTCAACTGTCAACCTTGACCAGACTCGTCGAGTGCACCAATGTGACTCGGCGAGTCCATGCGTGTCCTTCACACTCCTGGTCCTCACTTGACTCACTGAGTCAACCCTCCACTCATCAAATTAACACTGATCGCGAATCGCAGAACAACCTGTCCCAACTCGTCGAGTCCGACTCTTGACTCGGCGAGTCCAGTCGTGGACCAAGTTTTCTAGTTCCTTTCTGACTCACTGAGTCGTTCCTCAACTCAGCGAGTCACCAACTGTGTGATTATCGGGAAAACCCTAGCCTTACTCGTCGAGTCTGCCCTTGGACTCGACGAGTTCATGTCGTGCTCAAACTGAATTGACCTCCTGAGGTCAGAACCATTCCTCCAATCTATAAATCTGGCCTTCCCAATCAAGATAATCACGTAAAGTTCCGATCTTGGTGCTCATGCAAGGGATCAAGAACTCTATTCGAAGAAATGACCCCTAATATGACATCCTAGTCTCATTCCTTCCATTAATACACATAAAGCTCAGAGGGTTAAGGTCTCTAGACCTATTTGGATCCAGATCCAAAGCCTTAACACAAGAAGGGGCCAAATGTTCACCAATTCTAGTCTCTAAAGGGTCTAGAAAACCCTAACTCCAAAAATAATCACCAAAACTGAGGAAGGGTTGAATCAATACCTCAAGGATGATGTCTCTGGCTCTGAACATCATAGAATAGCACCCTCTTCATCCCCCCTCTTGCCCTGGTCACCTTCTTCTTGCAATAACACTAACACAAGGATCAAAAATGGCCTCTTCTCCCTCACAAATGCTCCAGCTCTCTCAGGGTTTCTCTCTGGGGTTTGGTAGCCGCAATTGACAGCCATAAGGGCCTTTAAATAGGTCCCAAACCCACGAAATTAGGGTTTCATTAAACAGCGCGGACTCGCCGAGTCCACCCATGAACTCGCCAAGTCCGGTCATTAACCCGGATAAGAATTCACGACCCTACTCGGCGAGTCTAAGCACCAACTCGCCGACTCCCTCCACAAACCCCAAATAAATGAATAAAATAATATACCTGGGAACTCGGATGTTACAGTTTAAGCCATTAAGCACATGGAAGGATCTTTAGTACAGACGAGCGTACGCCCCGTGTACCAGAGGAGTACGCCCAACATACGCCCTCTGTTGGGTTTTCAATTTTGGGCCTTGAGTAATTGGGCTGTTTATGGGCTAGATGGGCTTAGGCCGTGAATGAACAACGGTTAGACCCAGACGAGAGCAGCGCAGTAGGGTCAAATCCAGCACTCTGAATGCTTAACAGAGTGCTCTTCTCTGGTTAGCTATAAATCGACCCTCAAAACAGCTTAACAGAAGTTAATTGTCGACTAAATTAGGTTAGAAGTCGAATCCTCTTCTCTGGTTAGCTATAAATCGACATTTATAATCTTTGTGGCCGACCTAAGTACGCTGGGCGTACTTAGGATTACGCAGCGCATACTCAAGATAATCACGCGATCAAGTCTATCCGGTGCAAAGGTGTACGCGGCGCGTACTATTTCCTTACGCGGGGCGTACTCGCCTTTTCAGCAATTTTGATTTCTTTTAGCTTCTAAGCCCGGTTCCCGATTCAGTCTTTTCTTTTGTGGTTCATCGACAACAATTAGCTACAAAACATAATTCAAAGTATTATGAGTATTTTTTAGTTCTAAAATAGAATAAATAAGGCCAAAATATTAAGATAAAGTGTGTAAAAATATATATAAAAATACACATATCAAAATACCCCACACTTAGCCTTTGCTTGCCCCCAAGCAAATTTACTTTTATTTTACCAATATCACATTAAACAATCCTTTTAAAACTCAGCCATTATGCCAAGACCTCAACGCGTACATTTGTGTCTAATATTTTCCTAAAGTACCCCCCCCCCATATTTTAAATACTCACAATCTTCATAAACACTCGCCCACTTTTTCCGAACAATGCTCATTTTATGCAACCCTCCGAATCCATCCGCAGAAAACCTCCTAACCTCAAGGTATTTTTAGTTGAGCAACCTAAGCATACATATTCTAGAAAATTACAACTTTCCGATACCACTATGGAGGTTTATTTGAATTCTTCATTTCTTTGGCATTTTGATCTTTGATTTCTTTGAATTCAACACCTTATTTGAATTGATTTCTGGTATCTTCAACTTTTTGAATTTCTTCAGAATCTTGATCTTTTGATCTTTACTTTATTTGCTCTAAAATTCTTCAAACTTTTTTCGTAATTCTCTTTTCTTTTTTTTTCTTTTTTTTTCACTCAAAACCCTACATGCTTAAGCAGAGGCGCTCAACCTCAACCTTTATTGGTTAATGATAATAATTTTCCTGGATACATTTCAGGTTTAGGCTGCTAAACATATTGCATCCCTCAAACCAAGCGGGGTTATGTTTTTGTTCCATGATTTCACTAAAATAAGGGAGGCCACAAATGCACTATAACGTATATTGGCTCAACTAAACATTTGAGTTCTTATCGGATCATTTCATACAATATTAGCAACATTATCACTAGATTTTTCTAAATTAAACTATTATTTCAAGTTTTAAAATTTTTAAATTTTCCAAATTCTAGCAATTTCATTTTTTTCTCTTAATTTTAATTTACTTTTACCGATCCCCTACCCCACACTTATTTCATACAATGCCCTCATTGTATGCTAAAACGAATTAAGAACATAAAAAAGGAGAAAAAGGAACAGACTCCCCTGGGTAGTTGTGGCGAGATCGAATGGGGCTGCTACAAGTTGCTTCAAATTTTGCCGAAAGACTGAAAACTGGAACTGCTGCCTCTGAATTTGCCGAAAAATAAAATCAAGACCGCCATCTTCAAAAATGTGGTGCAAAATATTGCAAATAAATGCAAAGTATAGTAACCATGACGTGGGAAAGTGTCAACCACGTCGTCTCGTCAAGAATGGCATCCTCTACTCGCGATGAAAAATCCCCCATGACATAGGAAAGCGTCTACCATGTCGTGGCAACCGGGACGATACTTCTTCCGCGCGTCGAAATAAAACTCTATAGTATGGGAACTGCTCATCCATATCATAAGAGTCAAAACATCGTAACAATGCCAATCTTCAAAACGATCGCTCACGAAATAAATATGCACCCCACACTTATGACAAATCGTGGGTCTCGACTATAATCTTCAACTCTCATACCGCTCTCTCTAGCAACAGTCGGACCTAGCTGCTGAACTTACTGCCAGCTTCCTAAGGGCGAAAATTCTGCAGAAATCTAAACAACCAAAGAGCATCAACATGGAAAACAAACTAAATCAAACTAAATCAAAGTTTAATTACATACCAAATACTAAAAACTAAACTAAACTAAAAATAACACAAAACAAATAAAACAAAATAAAAAGGATCACTCGTCATCTCCATCATCATGTGGCTGTGTCCCAGAAGTACCGGCCCCATCAAATCGTGACTGGAATGGTGGTGGAAAGGGAACCGAATACTGAAACCCCTGATGGGCAAAGAATGCGTTCAACGCATTCCCATACCACCGCTGTTGCATGTCCACATGTGCAACATACTCGCTAAGACGATCAATGCCCTGAGCCAGATAGCGCATATCAATCTCCTGCTCAGGTCCCTTCTGCGCTCCCCGAGGAGCAGGTCGACGCCGCTGGACCCGTCTCAGCTGTGGCTCGGCAGCACCCTCCTCATCTGCCTCATCATCTGCTCGAACTCTCAAAACACCATCACCTCCCCGCTCTAATACGCGCATCGACTCCAATAGCTGAAGACTCATCGGCCTCATGTCGTGAAACACCATCGATCTCGTGATCTCACGTGTCATCAACTGGTATGATCGAGCTAACCGTGTGATAAAATGCCCTCCGCATATCGGGCTATCTCCCTTAAGTCCCCTGGCCCTCCGTCCCAAGTATGCAGCTAAAACAACTGGAAGGTTCAGGTGCCTCCCTGGAGTAACTAGTGCCCATAGGAAATACAGGTATGTCGAAGGCACTCTCTCACTATTCTTGTGATGCGTAAGAGACATAGAAATCAACCGGTGCAACATTCGGTATGTAGTGGACCGAATCATCCCCCCTCGAGCGGTAGATGGTGTATACACTCCTCCTGTAATCTCGGCCCAAAAGGTGTTCTCATTATAGTCCGCTGGCCGTTCCGTGAGACAGTCAGCAAGGAATGTCGGGAAGTGGACACTCCTCGTCTCGTCGGCTGTGTAAATACCCACCCGAGTAGCAAGCTCTATCACGCTGCATTCCCGGCTCACTCCTCCCAGTCTGAAAGCAAAGGCTGTCCTGTCATCGAGTGGCTTCCTAGGATCATAGGAAACTGTAGCGTAGAACTCCAGCAAAAACTCCCGATACACAGGCTCCTGGATCCTGAACAAACGCGCCCATCCCTGACACACAAACAATTCCACACCACTCGCGTCCGAGTGTGTATATTGCAAAAACTCCTGGATCAATGCAGCAAGTCCAGTCCTGGTAGCCAACTCCCAATCAAATGAGGGTGCAATGTCAATCTCCTTTGTGAGAAGCAAGCTCAAGTTGGTGACATAACGCGCCCGGGTAGCATCGTTCAGCGTTTGCGGAAATTGTAAAAAGCGATGATCGGTCACATCCTCGGGAGGGTTGGTTCTTTGCGCCCTTCGAGCCATAATCCGTGTGTCGAATTTTACAAGAAAGGAAGCACAATCGAAAATGTTTAGGAGCTCTTGGCCGTCACAGTTCGTGTGCGAGAGAGGAGATGTGAAAAGAATAAAGAAGAAGTCAACGGGTCAAGAGATATACCTGGTCGCTGATGTACGCGGGGCGTAACACAAGGGTACGCGGGGCGTAACCCCATCCCCCTGAAATGTTCATTCGCGATTCGGGGCTCATTACGCATGGCGTAATATAACTTACGCGGGGCGTAGTTTAATTGAAAATTTCCTTTTTCTTTAATTTAACTTCCTTTTCTTTTTAATTATTTAATCTAGGAGACTTAAAACTTATTTATTTTTTCCTTTTTAATTTCTTAAGCTAATGATGACTTCACGATGAGTGATAGAAAAAACGGAGATGTCATAATCACTTATCTTTGTCAAGATCAAACAACAATGGTTGATCAAAAACCTTTGCATGCAAGAATTGGTTTGCGAAAACACCCGCTTTCGGGACCCGTTAGAATATTTCCCTTGTTTTCCTTGCACCTTTAACTAAAAGCGGAACAAGAAGTGACCTAACTAGTCAAGAACAGCAAGAGCTCGGTCTTCCACTTAACCACCACAATACGCCTTTCTATACTACGCCTCATGGATTGAGTTGGGCAAATCAACAAAGTAGTAGGCTAAGCAGGTCAAGAATTCCCTAGTCGCTTTCATTCCCGAAACCCATGCAAAAAGTAAAGTCAAGCAATGTGTACAATCCCAAATTCCTGCAAAATAAAAACAAGAACCTTCCCGACAAGTGAAATGATATCATCGAAAATCAAACTAAAAATAAAAACTAACTAAAAACTAACTAAAAACAAATAACGAATAATCAAATAAAATAAATTAATGACAAGCCGTTCCCCGGCAACGGCGCCAAAAACTTGATGTGCACAAAAGTACCCACTAATTTTAATATTTATAACCTAACAAACTTAGACTATCTATGCACTTATAGGCAGTGTACCTAGTCAGATTACAGTATAGCTTAGGTAAGTCGGGTGTCGATCACAGGGAACGGTGGATTAATTTATTATATTTGATTATAGGTTACAGGTTACACGAAAATAATAAAATGGTTTAATAAATCAATTAACAACTCTCGATAAACTAACAGGAAAGCAAATCTCTTCAGGTACTTTGGTTTAGATAAATTACACCTTAAAACATAGACAATTGCATACACAAATTCATTTATTCAGTGTTCACCGATTCCTAAAATGATTAGATTCGCGTTCACTATAACTAATCCTTTAGCAAACAAGTCAATTCAAACAGTGATCAGTTGATTAAACTAACATGCTTCCTAGTGTTCAGTTCGTATCAAGCAAGACTTGTAAATACAGTTAATCAATGTAGACATTTAATCAACCTCTTGTTGATGGTCATCAAACAAGGCTCACACATTAACTTACTTATTCTCAAATTAATCCTAGTTTCACATTCGTTATTTCTAGTCTTATAATCTCGATGGTCATCAAAAATCATAAGAGACAAGCAAATCAAGCAGATGTTCAAGCAACTCAATTCACTTAACAATTAACAGAAAATAATCATCATTAACACATGATGATCTTTTAACAAGCTTGGCAAGATAAATTAAACACAAATAAACTATTTAATATAGCAATTAGTCTAATAATCAAAGCTTCATTCAATCATAAACACAAAGTAAAAGGTTTTTACACCTAAATCAGAAACTAAATACAGAAAAGTACCACCATAGAATGCTAAACATGGTCACGTCAGCAAACCATATGATAATCAACATGTATCCGCTCTCCAATCCTTCCGATCTCCACTTCCGTTAGCTTAACGGCCTTCCGGCCGCCTTCTAGACCCTCAAAACGGCTTAACAGAAGTTAATTGTCGACTAAATTAGGTTAGAAGTCGAATCCTCTTCTCTGGTTAGCTATAAATCGACATTTATAATCTTTGTGGCCGACCTAAGTACGCCGGGCGTACTTAGGATTACGCAGCGCGTACTCAAGATAATCACGCGATCAAGTCTATCCGGTGCAAAGGTGTACGCGGCGCGTACTATTTCCTTACGCGGGAGGTACTCGCCTTTTCAGCAATTTTGATTTCTTTTAGCTTCTAAGCCCGGTTCCCGATTCAGTCTTTTCTTTTGTGGTTCATCGACAACAATTAGCTACAAAACATAATTCAAAGTATTATGAGTATTTTTTAGTTCTAAAATAGAATAAATAAGGCCAAAATATTAAGATAAAGTGTGTAAAAATATATATAAAAATACACATATCAAAATACCCCACACTTAGCCTTTGCTTGCCCCCAAGCAAATTTACTTTTATTTTACCAATATCACATTAAACAATCCTTTTAAAACTCAGCCATTATGCCAAGACCTCAACGCGTACATTTGTGTCTAATATTTTCCTAAAGTACCCCCCCCCCCCCATATTTTAAATACTCACAATCTTCATAAACACTCGCCCACTTTTTCCGAACAATGCTCATTTTATGCAACCCTCCGAATCCATCCGCAGAAAACCTCCTAACCTCAAGGTATTTTTAGTTGAGCAACCTAAGCATACATATTCTAGAAAATTACAACTTTCCGATACCACTATGGAGCTTTATTTGAATTCTTCATTTCTTTGGCATTTTGATTTTTGATTTCTTTGAATTCAACACCTTATTTGAATTGATTTCTGGTATCTTCAACTTTTTGAATTTCTTCAGAATCTTGATCTTTTGATCTTTACTTTATTTGCTCTAAAATTCTTCAAACTTTTTTCGTAATTCTCTTTTCTTTTTTTTCTTTTTTTTTCACTCAAAACCCTACATGCTTAAGCAGAGGCGCTCAACCTCAACCTTTATTGGTTAATGATAATAATTTTCCTGGATACATTTCAGGTTTAGGCTGCTAAACATATTGCATCCCTCAAACCAAGCGGGGTTATGTTTTTGTTCCATGATTTCACTAAAATAAGGGAGGCCACAAATGCACTATAACGTATATTGGCTCAACTAAACATTTGAGTTCTTATCGGATCATTTCATACAATATTAGCAACATTATCACTAGATTTTTCTAAATTAAACTATTATTTCAAGTTTTAAAATTTTTAAATTTTCCAAATTCTAGCAATTTCATTTTTTTCTCTTAATTTTAATTTACTTTTACCGATCCCCTACCCCACACTTATTTCATACAATGCCCTCATTGTATGCTAAAACGAATTAAGAACATAAAAAAAGGAGAAAAAGGAACAGACTCCCCTGGGTAGTTGTGGCGAGATCGAATGGGGCTGCTACAAGTTGCTTCAAATTTTGCCGAAAGACTGAAAACTGGAACTGCTGCCTCTGAATTTGCCAAAAAATAAAATCAAGACTGCCATCTTCAAAAATGTGGTGCAAAATATTGCAAATAAATGCAAAGTATAGTAACCATGACGTGGGAAAGTGTCGACCACGTCGTCTCGTCAAGAATGACATCCTCTACTCGCGATGAAAAATCCCCCATGACATAGGAAAGCGTCTACCATGTCGTGGCAACCGGGACGATACTTCTTCCGCGCGTCGAAATAAAACTCTATAGTATGGGAACTGCTCATCCATATCATAAGAGTCAAAACATCGTAACAATGCCAATCTTCAAAACAATCGCTCACGAAATAAATATGCACCCCACACTTATGACAAATCGTGGGTCTCGACTATAATCTTCAACTCTCATACTGCTCTCTCTAGCAACAGTCGGACCTAGCTGCTGAACTTACTGCCAGCTTCCTAAGGGCGAAAATTCTGCAGAAATCTAAACAACCAAAGAGCATCAACATGGAAAACAAACTAAATCAAACTAAATCAAAGTTTAATTACATACCAAATACTAAAAACTAAACTAAACTAAAAATAACACAAAACAAATAAAACAAAATAAAAAGGATCACTCGTCATCTCCATCATCATGTGGCTGTGTCCCAGAAGTACCGGCCCCATCAAATCGTGACTGGAATGGTGGTGGAAAGGGAACCGAATACTGAAACCCCTGATGGGCAAAGAATGCGTTCAACGCATTCCCATACCACCGTTGTTGCATGTCCACATGTGCAACATACTCGCTAAGACGATCAATGCCCTGAGCCAGATAGCGCATATCAATCTCCTGCTCAGGTCCCTTCTGCGCTCCCCGAGGAGCAGGTCGACGCCGCTGGACCCGTCTCAGCTGTGGCTCGGCAGCACCCTCCTCATCTGCCTCATCATCTGCTCGAACTCTCAAAACACCATCACCTCCCCGCTCTAATACGCGCATCGACTCCAATAGCTGAAGACTCATCGGCCTCATGTCGTGAAACACCATCGATCTCGTGATCTCACGTGTCATCAACTGGTATGATCGAGCTAACCGTGTGATAAAATGCCCTCCGCATATCGGGCTATCTCCCTTAAGTCCCCTGGCCCTCCGTCCCAAGTATGCAGCTAAAACAACTGGAAGGTTCAGGTGCCTCCCTGGAGTAACTAGTGCCCATAGGAAATACAGGTATGTCGAAGGCACTCTCTCACTATTCTTGTGATGCGTAAGAGACATAGAAATCAACCGGTGCAACATTCGGTATGTAGTGGACCGAATCATCCCCCCTCGAGCGGTAGATGGTGTATACACTCCTCCTGTAATCTCGGCCCAAAAGGTGTTCTCATTATAGTCCGCTGGCCGTTCCGTGAGACAGTCAGCAAGGAATGTTGGGAAGTGGACACTCCTCGTCTCGTCGGCTGTGTAAATACCCACCCGAGTAGCAAGCTCTATCACGCTGCATTCCCGGCTCACTCCTCCCAGTCTGAAAGCAAAGGCTGTCCTGTCATCGAGTGGCTTCCTAGGATCATAGGAAACTGTAGCGTAGAACTCCAGCAAAAACTCCCGATACACAGGCTCCTGGATCCTGAACAAACGCGCCCATCCCTGACACACAAACAATTCCACACCACTCGCGTCCGAGTATGTATATTGCAAAAACTCCTGGATCAATGCAGCAAGTCCAGTCCTGGTAGCCAACTCCCAATCAAATGAGGGTGCAATGTCAATCTCCTTTGTGAGAAGCAAGCTCAAGTTGGTGACATAACGCGCCCGGGTAGCATCGTTCAGCGTTTGCGGAAATTGTAAAAAGCGATGATCGGTCACATCCTCGGGAGGGTTGGTTCTTTGCGCCCTTCGAGCCATAATCCGTGTGTCGAATTTTACAAGAAAGGAAGCACAATCGAAAATGTTTAGGAGCTCTTGGCCGTCACAGTTCGTGTGCGAGAGAGGAGATGTGAAAAGAATAAAGAAGAAGTCAACGGGTCAAGAGATATACCTGGTCGCTGATGTACGCGGGGCGTAACACAAGGGTACGCGGGGCGTAACCCCATCCCCCTGAAATGTTCATTCGCGATTCGGGGCTCATTACGCATGGCGTAATATAACTTACGCGGGGCGTAGTTTAATTGAAAATTTCCTTTTTCTTTAATTTAACTTCCTTTTCTTTTTAATTATTTAATCTAGGAGACTTAAAACTTATTTATTTTTTCCTTTTTAATTTCTTAAGCTAATGATGACTTCACGATGAGTGATAGAAAAAACGGAGATGTCATAATCACTTATCTTTGTCAAGATCAAACAACAATGGTTGATCAAAAACCTTTGCATGCAAGAATTGGTTTGCGAAAACACCCGCTTTCGGGACCCGTTAGAATATTTCCCTTGTTTTCCTTGCACCTTTAACTAAAAGCGGAACAAGAAGTGACCTAACTAGTCAAGAACAGCAAGAGCTCGGTCTTCCACTTAACCACCACAATACGCCTTTCTATACTACGCCTCATGGATTGAGTTGGGCAAATCAACAAAGTAGTAGGCTAAGCAGGTCAAGAATTCCCTAGTCGCTTTCATTCCCGAAACCCATGCAAAAAGTAAAGTCAAGCAATGTGTACAATCCCAAATTCCTGCAAAATAAAAACAAGAACCTTCCCGACAAGTGAAATGATATCATCGAAAATCAAACTAAAAATAAAAACTAACTAAAAACTAACTAAAAACAAATAACGAATAATCAAATAAAATAAATTAATGACAAGCCGTTCCCCGGCAACGGCGCCAAAAACTTGATGTGCACAAAAGTACCCACTAATTTTAATATTTATAACCTAACAAACTTAGACTATCTATGCACTTATAGGCAGTGTACCTAGTCAGATTACAGTATAGCTTAGGTAAGTCGGGTGTCGATCACAGGGAACGGTGGATTAATTTATTATATTTGATTATAGGTTACAGGTTACACGAAAATAATAAAATGGTTTAATAAATCAATTAACAACTCTCGATAAACTAACAGGAAAGCAAATCTCTTCAGGTACTTTGGTTTAGATAAATTACACCTTAAAACATAGACAATTGCATACACAAATTCATTTATTCAGTGTTCACCGATTCCTAAAATGATTAGATTCGCGTTCACTATAACTAATCCTTTAGCAAACAAGTCAATTCAAACAGTGATCAGTTGATTAAACTAACATGCTTCCTAGTGTTCAGTTCGTATCAAGCAAGACTTGTAAATACAGTTAATCAATGTAGACATTTAATCAACCTCTTGTTGATGGTCATCAAACAAGGCTCACACATTAACTTACTTATTCTCAAATTAATCCTAGTTTCACATTCGTTATTTCTAGTCTTATAATCTCGATGGTCATCAAAAATCATAAGAGACAAGCAAATCAAGCAGATGTTCAAGCAACTCAATTCACTTAACAATTAACAGAAAATAATCATCATTAACACATGATGATCTTTTAACAAGCTTGGCAAGATAAATTAAACACAAATAAACTATTTAATATAGCAATTAGTCTAATAATCAAAGCTTCATTCAATCATAAACACAAAGTAAAAGGTTTTTACACCTAAATCAGAAACTAAATACAGAAAAGTACCACCATAGAATGCTAAACATGGTCACGTCAGCAAACCATATGATAATCAACATGTATCCGCTCTCCAATCCTTCCGATCTCCACTTCCGTTAGCTTAACGGCCTTCCGGCCGCCTTCTAGACCCTCAAAACGGCTTAACAGAAGTTAATTGTCGACTAAATTAGGTTAGAAGTCGAATCCTCTTCTCTGGTTAGCTATAAATCGACATTTATAATCTTTGTGGCCGACCTAAGTACGCCGGGCGTACTTAGGATTACGCAGCGCGTACTCAAGATAATCACGCGATCAAGTCTATCTGGTGCAAAGGTGTACGCGGCGCGTACTATTTCCTTACGCGGGGGGTACTCGCCTTTTCAGCAATTTTGATTTCTTTTAGCTTCTAAGCCCGGTTCCCGATTCAGTCTTTTCTTTTGTGGTTCATCGACAACAATTAGCTACAAAACATAATTCAAAGTATTATGAGTATTTTTTAGTTCTAAAATAGAATAAATAAGGCCAAAATATTAAGATAAAGTGTGTAAAAATATATATAAAAATACACATATCAAAATACCCCACACTTAGCCTTTGCTTGCCCCCAAGCAAATTTACTTTTATTTTACCAATATCACATTAAACAATCCTTTTAAAACTCAGCCATTATGCCAAGACCTCAACGCGTACATTTGTGTCTAATATTTTCCTAAAGTACCCCCCCCCCCATATTTTAAATACTCACAATCTTCATAAACACTCGCCCACTTTTTCCGAACAATGCTCATTTTATGCAACCCTCCGAATCCATCCGCAGAAAACCTCCTAACCTCAAGGTATTTTTAGTTGAGCAACCTAAGCATACATATTCTAGAAAATTACAACTTTCCGATACCACTATGGAGCTTTATTTGAATTCTTCATTTCTTTGGCATTTTGATCTTTGATTTCTTTGAATTCAACACCTTATTTGAATTGATTTCTGGTATCTTCAACTTTTTGAATTTCTTTAGAATCTTGATCTTTTGATCTTTACTTTATTTGCTCTAAAATTCTTCAAACTTTTTTCGTAATTCTCTTTTCTTTTTTTTCTTTTTTTTTCACTCAAAACCCTACATGCTTAAGCAGAGGCGCTCAACCTCAACCTTTATTGGTTAATGATAATAATTTTCCTGGATACATTTCAGGTTTAGGCTGCTAAACATATTGCATCCCTCAAACCAAGCGGGGTTATGTTTTTGTTCCATGATTTCACTAAAATAAGGGAGGCCACAAATGCACTATAACGTATATTGGCTCAACTAAACATTTGAGTTCTTATCGGATCATTTCATACAATATTAGCAACATTATCACTAGATTTTTCTAAATTAAACTATTATTTCAAGTTTTAAAATTTTTAAATTTTCCAAATTCTAGCAATTTCATTTTTTTCTCTTAATTTTAATTTACTTTTACCGATCCCCTACCCCACACTTATTTCATACAATGCCCTCATTGTATGCTAAAACGAATTAAGAACATAAAAAAAGGAGAAAAAGGAACAGACTCCCCTGGGTAGTTGTGGCGAGATCGAATGGGGCTGCTACAAGTTGCTTCAAATTTTGCCGAAAGACTGAAAACTGGAACTGCTGCCTCTGAATTTGCCAAAAAATAAAATCAAGACTGCCATCTTCAAAAATGTGGTGCAAAATATTGCAAATAAATGCAAAGTATAGTAACCATGACGTGGGAAAGTGTCGACCACGTCGTCTCGTCAAGAATGACATCCTCTACTCGCGATGAAAAATCCCCCATGACATAGGAAAGCGTCTACCATGTCGTGGCAACCGGGACGATACTTCTTCCGCGCGTCGAAATAAAACTCTATAGTATGGGAACTGCTCATCCATATCATAAGAGTCAAAACATCGTAACAATGCCAATCTTCAAAACAATCGCTCACGAAATAAATATGCACCCCACACTTATGACAAATCGTGGGTCTCGACTATAATCTTCAACTCTCATACTGCTCTCTCTAGCAACAGTCGGACCTAGCTGCTGAACTTACTGCCAGCTTCCTAAGGGCGAAAATTCTGCAGAAATCTAAACAACCAAAGAGCATCAACATGGAAAACAAACTAAATCAAACTAAATCAAAGTTTAATTACATACCAAATACTAAAAACTAAACTAAACTAAAAATAACACAAAACAAATAAAACAAAATAAAAAGGATCACTCGTCATCTCCATCATCATGTGGCTGTGTCCCAGAAGTACCGGCCCCATCAAATCGTGACTGGAATGGTGGTGGAAAGGGAACCGAATACTGAAACCCCTGATGGGCAAAGAATGCGTTCAACGCATTCCCATACCACCGCTGTTGCATGTCCACATGTGCAACATACTCGCTAAGACGATCAATGCCCTGAGCCAGATAGCGCATATCAATCTCCTGCTCAGGTCCCTTCTGCGCTCCCCGAGGAGCAGGTCGACGCCGCTGGACCCGTCTCAGCTATGGCTCGGCAGCACCCTCCTCATCTGCCTCATCATCTGCTCGAACTCTCAAAACACCATCACCTCCCCGCTCTAATACGCGCATCGACTCCAATAGCTGAAGACTCATCGGCCTCATGTCGTGAAACACCATCGATCTCGTGATCTCACGTGTCATCAACTGGTATGATCGAGCTAACCGTGTGATAAAATGCCCTCCGCATATCGGGCTATCTCCCTTAAGTCCCCTGGCCCTCCGTCCCAAGTATGCAGCTAAAACAACTGGAAGGTTCAGGTGCCTCCCTGGAGTAACTAGTGCCCATAGGAAATACAGGTATGTCGAAGGCACTCTCTCACTATTCTTGTGATGCGTAAGAGACATAGAAATCAACCGGTGCAACATTCGGTATGTAGTGGACCGAATCATCCCCCCTCGAGCGGTAGATGGTGTATACACTCCTCCTGTAATCTCGGCCCAAAAGGTGTTCTCATTATAGTCCGCTGGCCGTTCCGTGAGACAGTCAGCAAGGAATGCCGGGAAGTGGACACTCCTCGTCTCGTCGACTGTGTAAATACCCACCCGAGTAGCAAGCTCTATCACGCTGCATTCCCGGCTCACTCCTCCCAGTCTGAAAGCAAAGGCTGTCCTGTCATCGAGTGGCTTCCTAGGATCATAGGAAACTGTAGCGTAGAACTCCAGCAAAAACTCCCGATACACAGGCTCCTGGATCCTGAACAAACGCGCCCATCCCTGACACACAAACAATTCCACACCACTCGCGTCCGAGTGTGTATATTGCAAAAACTCCTGGATCAATGCAGCAAGTCCAGTCCTGGTAGCCAACTCCCAATCAAATGAGGGTGCAATGTCAATCTCCTTTGTGAGAAGCAAGCTCAAGTTGGTGACATAACGCGCCCGGGTAGCATCGTTCAGCGTTTGCGGAAATTGTAAAAAGCGATGATCGGTCACATCCTCGGGAGGGTTGGTTCTTTGCGCCCTTCGAGCCATAATCCGTGTGTCGAATTTTACAAGAAAGGAAGCACAATCGAAAATGTTTAGGAGCTCTTGGCCGTCACAGTTCGTGTGCGAGAGAGGAGATGTGAAAAGAATAAAGAAGAAGTCAACGGGTCAAGAGATATACCTGGTCGCTGATGTACGCGGGGCGTAACACAAGGGTACGCGGGGCGTAACCCCATCCCCCTGAAATGTTCATTCGCGATTCGGGGCTCATTACGCATGGCGTAATATAACTTACGCGGGGCGTAGTTTAATTGAAAATTTCCTTTTTCTTTAATTTAACTTCCTTTTCTTTTTAATTATTTAATCTAGGAGACTTAAAACTTATTTATTTTTTCCTTTTTAATTTCTTAAGCTAATGATGACTTCACGATGAGTGATAAAAAAAACGGAGATGTCATAATCACTTATCTTTGTCAAGATCAAACAACAATGGTTGATCAAAAACCTTTGCATGCAAGAATTGGTTTGCGAAAACACCCGCTTTCGGGACCCGTTAGAATATTTCCCTTGTTTTCCTTGCACCTTTAACTAAAAGCGGAACAAGAAGTGACCTAACTAGTCAAGAACAGCAAGAGCTCGGTCTTCCACTTAACCACCACAATACGCCTTTCTATACTACGCCTCATGGATTGAATTGGGCAAATCAACAAAGTAGTAGGCTAAGCAGGTCAAGAATTCCCTAGTCGCTTTCATTCCCGAAACCCATGCAAAAAGTAAAGTCAAGCAATGTGTACAATCCCAAATTCCTGCAAAATAAAAACAAGAACCTTCCCGACAAGTGAAATGATATCATCGAAAATCAAACTAAAAATAAAAACTAACTAAAAACTAACTAAAAACAAATAACGAATAATCAAATAAAATAAATTAATGACAAGCCGTTCCCCGGCAACGGCGCCAAAAACTTGATGTGCACAAAAGTACCCACTAATTTTAATATTTATAACCTAACAAACTTAGACTATCTATGCACTTATAGGCAGTGTACCTAGTCAGATTACAGTATAGCTTAGGTAAGTCGGGTGTCGATCACAGGGAACGGTGGATTAATTTATTATATTTGATTATAGGTTACAGGTTACACGAAAATAATAAAATGGTTTAATAAATCAATTAACAACTCTCGATAAACTAACAGGAAAGCAAATCTCTTCAGGTACTTTGGTTTAGATAAATTACACCTTAAAACATAGACAATTGCATACACAAATTCATTTATTCAGTGTTCACCGATTCCTAAAATGATTAGATTCGCGTTCACTATAACTAATCCTTTAGCAAACAAGTCAATTCAAACAGTGATCAGTTGATTAAACTAACATGCTTCCTAGTGTTCAGTTCGTATCAAGCAAGACTTGTAAATACAGTTAATCAATGTAGACATTTAATCAACCTCTTGTTGATGGTCATCAAACAAGGCTCACACATTAACTTACTTATTCTCAAATTAATCCTAGTTTCACATTCGTTATTTCTAGTCTTATAATCTCGATGGTCATCAAAAATCATAAGAGACAAGCAAATCAAGCAGATGTTCAAGCAACTCAATTCACTTAACAATTAACAGAAAATAATCATCATTAACACATGAGGATCTTTTAACAAGCTTGGCAAGATAAATTAAACACAAATAAACTATTTAATACAGCAATTAGTCTAATAATCAAAGCTTCATTCAATCATAAACACAAAGTAAAAGGTTTTTACACCTAAATCAGAAACTAAATACAGAAAAGTACCACCATAGAATGCTAAACATGGTCACGTCAGCAAACCATATGATAATCAACATGTATCCGCTCTCCAATCCTTCCGATCTCCGCTTCCGTTAGCTTAACGGCCTTCCGGCCACCTTCTAGACCCTCAAAACGGCTTAACAGGAGTTAATTGTCGACTAAATTAGGTTAGAAGTCGAATCCTCTTCTCTGGTTAGCTATAAATCGACATTTATAATCTTTGTGGCCGACCTAAGTACGCTGGGCGTACTTAGGATTACGCAGCGCGTACTCAAGATAATCACGTGATCAAGTCTATCCGGTGCAAAGGTGTACGCGGCGCGTACTATTTCCTTACGCGGGGCGTACTCGCCTTTTCAGCAATTTTGATTTCTTTTAGCTTCTAAGCCCGGTTCCCGATTCAGTCTTTTCTTTTGTGGTTCATCGACAACAATTAGCTACAAAACATAATTCAAAGTATTATGAGTATTTTTTAGTTCTAAAATAGAATAAATAAGGCCAAAATATTAAGATAAAGTGTGTAAAAATATATATAAAAATACACATATCAATTACCAGAAAATAATGAGATTGAGAAGCTACTTTTGGATCCACAAGCCTCTCCTTGAGCCTTCAAGTTTCCTCTTCTTCTTATTGACTTCAAGAACACAAAATACTCTTAAAAAATGTCTCACAAGCATTAGGGTTTTGAGATCTCTGGGTTCTGATCTTGGAGGCTGGAGATGAGACCAATAGAAGGGGAATAAGATCCTTAAATAGGGTACCAAGTCCTGAATTTAGGGTTTTCCCAACCGAGACCAACTCGCTGAGTCGGTCTCTCGACTCGTCGAGTAGGTCACTTAACCCGCGACCCGAATTGCGCTCCTACTCGTCGAGTTATCCCACCTACTCGACGAGTCGCTTCCTGGTTTTGAGGTTTTCCTTTCCTTTCTTGGTCTTCTGGATTCGGGGTGTTACACTTTAGGTTCTAAAATTCATTGTTGATCTCCAGCAGATCCTACTTAGAGTAGTACTGCATTTTCAGTTGCACTAAAAAGTCTTCCCAAGAAATCTTGCTAGCTTCTTCCTTAGGTATGGTATCAACTACTAGCTTCCACCGGTTTAGTACTCCTTACTTTAATAGTGTAACTGCAAGGATAGTTTTCTGTTTGTTGTTGCAGTCACAACTTTCAAACATTATCTCCATCTTGGAGATCAAATTGATGACTTCCATTGGCGATGGGCTTCAATAAAGACTCAGTGGTTTGTATGCCATGAAATCCTTGTACTTGCAGCTACGTCTGTCATTTCCTCTATTGGGGTGGTTTATCTTACCAACTCGTGGCTCAGCCTGACTGACATTCTGACTATAGTTTCCTTCATCTGATAGTTCAGGCTATACGATGGGTACAGTAGGTTCATCCCTATCATGCAACATCTGTGTCATTTCCTCTCTTTGTTCGGCCATCATAGCCCTAATCATTGCTTGGACTCATGCCATTGTGATTGGCTCAAGTGCAACTGCTACTTCCGGTGCACACTCAATCACAGGTCGCTGATTAGCATTAGCATTTCCATTAGCGTTTCTGAATCCAGTTCGGGTTCTCGCCACACCAAATTAAGCGTATTTAGATCCTTATTTATGATAGACGTTTAATTCTCCTTGTTACACCGAAAAGTTACATGCCAATTCTAATATCGTAGTCGAACGTTTAGAAATCTGAACACATAAAGTTTCCATATCCGGTCGGCAACAGACCATAGATTCAATCAAATAATAACATATAAGACATTTTTATAGCTATAGCATAAATCATTTAGCACATAAAATAAATTTAGACATATTTCCTAAAATAAGCTAGTGCTCGTGTCGAAAATTTAGTAGACACTCATCTCACGATCATCGCTTAGCATTCTAAGTTTAAGTCTAGAAATCCTACAAAATTCCTAGTTCACTTAAACTAATGCTCTGATAATAACTGTGACATCCCCAATTTTATGGCAAAAAAAGACCGATTAATTTATGCTTTATTTGAAAATCAGAGTATACTTTTGAGGAAATATTTGTGGAATTTGTTCCCAAAAAAAATATGATAAAGAATTTATCAAAGCATTTCCGAAGAAATGTATTTTCATTATATTAAAAACCTCGCAGCATCATTGTCAATACAGATCAAAAGCATTACAACATCTATTATTCTAACGACCTATAATCCTTTAATCTCTAATCAGATCATCACTCCTGTGCTCTCTTGCCACTACCTGTATACAAGAACCTGAGTGGGCAGGCTTGGGAGCTTGGTGAGCACATAGGCTTTTCAACCCATGATAATTAAGTTTATTAATTTCATCAATCAATCAACCCGATTATCAGTTCCCGTTATCCTCACTTTCTGTCCTTAAAACATTTAATTCAAGGGACCTAGCCTAAGGATTTTTATCGGGATGACAACAATGATTAGGGGATTCCTCAGCAATATATGTCAAATAAGGCAACCATGAGGGGGATGGAGTACACTTGGTGAACACTTAGTTTAAAAACACCTACGGGTTGGGAGCATGTCAGCATTCCACTAGACTGTCTAGAATAATTTGTGGTCGTCATCTATACTCCGCTAGATAACTGGATCATCATAACCATCGAGGCCTCTTATCATTTATTTCATCATATATATATCATCTACCCATCTTTACCCATCATAATTATAGGTATAAAATACATATACAGTTTAAATCAAGTAAAACATGTATATTTTGTTCATCCAGCATAAATATCAAGTATACAGATAATATGTACACATAGCATGTAACTTATATTAAATATTTCATATCTATGTGTAATATGAAAGTAACTATACACTCACTTGATTAAGTGATGGATCCAAACTCGGGCAGCGCTTCGCTTCTAACAATTTTATTTTCCTTCGACGAAACCTAGTATTATTACCATTAGATTTTAGTCTAATATTTATTGCGACTATTTACAAGCGATATTGTTTTATAAGTGTTAAACAATACTTTTAACTACTAGGTACAGACAGGGGCCGTACATGAAACACCGCAGTGTATGACCATTTTGGCATTTAAGTTGTTCTAAAATCCAAAAACCCTATGCTGCCCTTCAAACCAGATTCCCTGTACTGCGAGTAGTTGTAAGATATTATAATAAAACTTTATATTTTATAATACTCAGCACTTACGTTATTTATAGGTTCATAATAATGATAATGAACTTAAACATAAGCTATACTTATGTAACGCCTGTGTTTCCGGACTTGCCATTTTTAGCAATGTAATAGTCTAGGTTAACCTCTGTAACCCGTTTTGAAATAATAAGATTTTATTATTTGAGTATTATGTGTTTTGTGCTTAATTTCTTAATTATGTTGTTTGATTAATTAAGAAATAAAAATAAGCGTCAAAATTTAAGTGTAAAATAAACTTAATATCTTTGGTTAATGTAGTAGTAGTTGAAACGAGATTTCCGAATATATATAGAACGCCCAAATCTGACTTCGTATGAGGAAGTTATGATTTATCGAAGTTTCGGCTTAGCGGTGTGCAGCCCGAAATACTCGATTTGAGATCGAGTGGTTTTTAGTCGAAGCAATCTAAACGAGGATCGAAGGTCTCGTTTTTGGTATCGAAGCGATAAAAAGTTAGGCGAGAAACGGAGTTCATATGAAGAAGATATGAATTTCCGAAGTTTATTAAATATTTGGTAATTAAATTTAAATGGAAATTCGGAGGCATTATCCGAAGGCGAGTCACCGGTCCGATGCGACGTACGCCCCGCGTACTCCGAAGAGTGTCGACATTTCGGATGACGCATGCAGTGACGATTTCGGAAGCAGTACGCGCTGCGTACTGCAGTACGCCTCGCGTACACCGAGGCTCCAGCCTCCTATAAATAGGAACCGAAGGCAGCCGAGTCTTTTGCCAATTTCCTCTCTTCTCTCTCTCGTTTTGCATCGTTTTGCATGCCAGAAATATCTCGAAGCCCCGGTATCATACTCAAGCCCCGAGGCAAGTCCCGAGATCCCGAAGATCCCGAGAAGTGCGGTTCCCGAGCCGAAGCTCTGCCCGTGAGAAGTTCGATTTTTGAAGAGATCTTCCAGATCTGCTGAGGATTACTACTTCTGCAAGTCGTAGTGCTGTCCGATCATCTTCTGATCAAGTGAGTGTATACTACCTTTCATAAACACGATAATAATACAAGTTTGGTTCGAGTGTATTAAGTATATTGTTGTTTATAAGTGTGAGGGTGTAGTTACCTTCTTCTAATGCATTATTATAAAGTATTTTATATAAAATACGTGCTATGTGTATATATTTTGTTGTTATATGTGTGAATGTATATTCACTCTCTTCTATCTCATAGAGATGATTTATTCTCTATGAGATATGTGTTATGTGAGTGTATACTACCTTTCATAAACACGATAATAATACAAGTTTGGTTTGAGTGTATTAATTATATTGTTGTTTATAAGTGTGAGGGTGTAGTTACCTTCTTCTAACACATTATTATAAAGTATTTTATATAAAATACGTGCTATGTGTATATATTTTGTTGTTATATGTGTGAATGTATATTCACTCTCTTCTATCTCATAGATATGATTTATTCTCTATGAGATATGTGTTACGTGTGTGTGTGCCTCATCTGTTATGTGGATTATGTGTTGATTAAAGCATGCTATACAGGTTTTCAAAACTATGTATAAAAATGTATATTTTATCTACTAATATGTTGGGTAGAACATGGGTAGATAGTTGGTGTGTAATAAACAGATGAGAGGTCTCGTTGTTGTTTGATTTAGTCATCTAGCGGAGTTTAGATGACGACCACTGGCTATTCTAGACAGTCTTGTGGAAACATTAGCAG